>NW_027513538.1:0-176110 GCF_048772815.1 Callospermophilus lateralis | reverse complement strand
TCTCTCAATGAAAGTGCTTTTCCACAGTCTGTGCCAAAGGCTACTTGAAGAGGAAACAAACCATAGAGACAAAACTGAGAACTCCTTTATTTTTTCAAGTTTCAAGGAGCTACTACAAACCATGTTGGATTTAGAGTTCCAAATTCATCTATCTATATATGAGAGAACAGAGGGAAACCTCACTATAAAAACTGCTACTGTAGACGAATGCATCAACCTAGAAGAACAAAATTTGGTGAGCCAAGTGGGATTTGTGTACTGATCATTAGCAACAAGTATCATCAAGATTGGGTGAAAAAATATTTGCTGGTATTTCGGAAACTCGTTATTTCTTAGAAGCTTGGCAACCCATCTCAGTGAAAGTGCTTTCCACAGTCTGTGCCTAGGACTTCTTGAAGAGGAAACAAACCATAGAGACAAAACTGAGAACTTTTTTATTTTACCAAGTTTCAAAGAGCTACTACAAACCATGTTGGATTTAGAGTTCCAAATTCATCTATCTATATAGGAGAAAACAGAGGGAAACAAAATATAAAAACTGCTACTGTAGACGAAAGCCTCAAACTAGAAGAACAAAATTTGGTGAGCCAAGTGGGATTTGTGTACTGATCATTACCACCAAGTATCATCAAGATTCTGTGAAAAAATATTTGCTGGTATTTCGGAAACTCGTTATTTCTTAGAAGCTTGGCAACCCATCTCAGTGAAAGTGCTTTCCACAGTCTGTGCCTAGGACTACTTGAAGAGGAAACAAACCATAGAGACAAAACTGAGAACTTTTTTATTTTATCAAGTTTCAAAGAGCTACTACAAACCATGTTGGATTTAGAGTTCCAAATTCATGTATCTATATAGGAGAAAACAGAGGGAAACAAAATATAAAAACTGCTACTGTAGACGAAAGCCTCAAACTAGAAGAACAAAATTTGGTGAGCCAAGTGGGATTTGTGTACTGATCATTACCACCAAGTATCATCAAGATTCTGTGAAAAAATATTTGCTGGTATTTTGGAAACTCGTTATTTCTTAGAAGCTTGGCAACCCATCTCAGTGAAAGTGCTTTCCACAGTCTGTGCCTAGGACTACTTGAAGAGGAAACAAACCATAGAGACAAAACTGAGAACTTTTTTATTTTATCAAGTTTCAAAGAGCTACTACAAACCAAGTTGGATTTAGAGGTCCAAATTCATCTATCTATATAGGAGAGAACAGAGGGAAACTAAATATAAAAACTGCTACTGTGGACGAAAGCCTCAAACTAGAAGAACAAAATTTGGTGAGCCAATTGGGATTTGTGTACTGATCATTACCACCAAGTATCATCAAGTTTGGGTGAAAAAATATTTGCTGGTATTTCGGAAACTCGTTATTTCTTAGAAGCTTCTCAACTCATCTCAATGAAAGTACATTTCCACAGTCTGTGCCTAGGGCTACTTGAAGAGGAAACAAACCATAGAGAGAAAACTGAGAACTCCTTCATTTTGTCAAGTTTCAAAGAGCTACTACAAACCATGTTGGATTTAGAGTTCCAAAATCAAGTATCTATATAGGAGAGAACAGAGGGAAACCTAAATATAAAAACTGCTACTGTAGACGAACGATTCAACCTAGAAGAACAAAATTTGGTGAGCCAAGTGGGATTTGTGTACTGATCATTACCACCAAGTATAATCAAGATTGGGTAAAAAATATTTGCTGGTATTTCGGAAACTCGTTATTTCTTAGAAGCTTGGCAACCCCTCTCAATGAAAGTGCTTTTCCACAGTCTGTGCCTAGGGCTACTGGAAGAGGAAACAAACCATAGAGAGAAAACTGAGAACTCCTTTATTTTGTCAAGTTTCAAAGAGCTACTATAAACTATGTTGGATTTAGAGTTCCAAATTCATCTATTTATAAAGGAGAGAACAGAGGGAAACAAAATATAAAAACTGCTACTGTAGACGAACGCTTCAACCTAGAAGTACAAAATTTGATGAGCCAAGTGGGATTTGTGTACTGATCATTACCATCAAGAATCATCAAGATTGGGTGAAAAAATTTTTGCTGGTATTTCGAAAAATCGGAATTTCGTAGACGCTTGGCAACCCCTCTCAATTAAAGTGCTTTTCCACAGTCTGTGCATAGGGCTACTTGAAGAAGAAACAAACCATAGAGACAAAACTGAGAACTCCTTTATTTTTTCAAGTTTCAAGGAGATACTACAAACCATGTTGTATTTAGAGTTCCAAATTCAACTATCTATATATGAGAGAACAGAGGGAAACCTAACTATAAAAACTGCTACTGTAGACGAACGCATCAACCTAGAAGAACAAAATTTGGTGAGCAAAGTGGGATTTGTGTACTGATCATTACCACCAAGTATCATCAAGATTGGGTGAAAAAATATTTGCTGGTATTTCGGAAACTCGTTATTTCTTAGAAGTTGGCAACCCATCTCAGTGAAAGTGCTTTCCACAGTCTGTGCCTAGGACTACTTGAAGAGGAAACAAACCATAGAGACAAAACTGAGAATTTTTATTTTATCAAGTTTCAAAGAGCTACTACAAACCATGTTGGATTTAGAGTTCCAAATTCATATATCTATATAGGAGAGAACAGAGGGAAACTAAATATAGAAACTGCTACTGTAGATGAAAGCTTCAAACTAGAAGAACAAAACTTGGTGAGCCAAGTGGGATTTGTGTACTGATCATTACCACCAAGTATCATCAAGATTGGGTGAAAAAATATTTGCTGGTATTTCGGAAACTCGTTATTTCTTAGAAGCTTCTCAACCCATCTCAATGAAAGTACATTTCCACAGTCTGTGCCTAGGGCTACTTGAAGAGGAAACAAACCATAGAGAGAAAACTGAGAACTCCTTCATTTTGTCAAGTTTCAAAGAGCTACTACAAACCATGTTGGATTTAGAGTTCCAAAATCATCTATTTATATAGGAGAGAACAGAGGGAAACCTAAATATAAAAACTACTACTGTAGACGAACGCTTCAACCTAGAAGAACAACATTTGGTGAGCCAAGTGGGATTTGTGTACTGATCATTACCACCCAGTATCATCAAGATTGGGTGAAAAAATATTTGCTGGTATTTCGGAAACTCGTAATTTCTTAGAAGCTTGGCAACCCCTCTCAATGAAAGTGCTTTTCCACAGACTGTGCCTAGGGCTACTTGAAGAGGAAACAAACCATAGAGACAAAACTGAGAACTCCTTTATTTTGTCAAGTTTCAAAGAGCTACTACAAACCATGTTGGATTTAGAGTTCCAAATTCATCTATCTATATAGGAGAGAACAGAGGGAAACCTAAATATAAAAACTGCTACTGTAGACGAACGCTTCAACCTAGAAGAACAAAATTTGGTGAGCCAAGTGGGATTTGTGTGCTGATCATTACCACCAAGTATCATCAAGATTGGGTGAAAAAATATTTGCTGGTATTTCGGAAACTCGTAATGTCTTAGAATCTTGGCAACCTCTCTCAATGAAAGTGCTTTTCCACAGTCTGTGCCAAAGGCTACTTGAAGAGGAAACAAACCATAGAGACAAAACTGAGAACTCCTTTATTTTTTCAAGTTTCAAGGAGCTACTACAAACCATGTTGGATTTAGAGTTCCAAATTCATCTATCTATATATGAGAGAACAGAGGGAAACCTCACTATAAAAACTGCTACTGTAGACGAATGCATCAACCTAGAAGAACAAAATTTGGTGAGCCAAGTGGGATTTGTGTACTGATCATTAGCAACAAGTATCATCAAGATTGGGTGAAAAAATATTTGCTGGTATTTCGGAAACTCGTTATTTCTTAGAAGCTTGGCAACCCATCTCAGTGAAAGTGCTTTCCACAGTCTGTGCCTAGGACTTCTTGAAGAGGAAACAAACCATAGAGACAAAACTGAGAACTTTTTTATTTTACCAAGTTTCAAAGAGCTACTACAAACCATGTTGGATTTAGAGTTCCAAATTCATCTATCTATATAGGAGAAAACAGAGGGAAACAAAATATAAAAACTGCTACTGTAGACGAAAGCCTCAAACTAGAAGAACAAAATTTGGTGAGCCAAGTGGGATTTGTGTACTGATCATTACCACCAAGTATCATCAAGATTCTGTGAAAAAATATTTGCTGGTATTTCGGAAACTCGTTATTTCTTAGAAGCTTGGCAACCCATCTCAGTGAAAGTGCTTTCCACAGTCTGTGCCTAGGACTACTTGAAGAGGAAACAAACCATAGAGACAAAACTGAGAACTTTTTTATTTTATCAAGTTTCAAAGAGCTACTACAAACCATGTTGGATTTAGAGGTCCAAATTCATCTATCTATATAGGAGAAAACAGAGGGAAACTAAATATAAAAACTGCTACTGTAGACGAAAGCCTCAAACTAGAAGAACAAAATTTGGTGAGCCAATTGGGATTTGTGTACTGATCATTACCACCAAGTATCATCAAGTTTGGGTGAAAAAATATTTGCTGGTATTTCGGAAACTCGTTATTTCTTAGAAGCTTCTCAACTCATCTCAATGAAAGAACATTTCCACAGTCTGTGCCTAGGGCTACTTGAAGAGGAAACAAACCATAGAGAGAAAACTGAGAACTCCTTCATTTTGTCAAGTTTCAAAGAGCTACTACAAACCATGTTGGATTTGGAGTTCCAAAATCAAGTATCTATATAGGAGAGAACAGAGGAAAACCTAAATATAAAAACTGCTACTGTAGACGAACGCTTCAACCTAGAAGAACAAAATTTGGTGAGCCAAGTGGGATTTGTGGACTGATCATTACCACCAAGTATCATCAAGATTGGGTAAAAAATATTTGCTGGTATTTCGGAAACTCGTTATTTCTTAGAAGCTTGGCAACCCCTCTCAATGAAAGTGCTTTTCCACAGTCTGTGCCTAGGGCTACTGGAAGAGGAAACAAACCATAGAGACAAAACTGAGAACTCCTTTATTTTGTCACGTTTCAAAGAGCTACTATAAACTATGTTGGATTTAGAGTTCCAAATTCATCTATTTATATAGGAGAGAACAGAGGGAAACAAAATATAAAGACTGCTACTGTAGACGAACGCTTCAACCTAGAAGTACAAAATTTGGTGAGCCAAGTGGGATTTGTGTACTGATCATTACCATCAAGAATCATCAAGATTGGGTGAAAGATTTTTTGCTGGTATTTCGAAAAATCGGAATTTCGTAGAAGCTTGGCAACCCCTCTCAATGAAAGTGCTTTTCCACAGTCTGTGCATAGGGCTACTTGAAGAGGAAACAAACCATAGAGACAAAACTGAGAACTCCTTTATTTTTTCAAGTTTCAAGGAGATACTACAAACCATGTTGGATTTAGAGTTCCAAATTCATCTATCTATATATGAGAGAACAGAGGGATACCTCACTATAAAAACTGCTACTGTAGACGAATGCATCAACCTAGAAGAACAAAATTTGGTGAGCCAAGTGGGATTTGTGTACTGATCATTAGCAACAAGTATCATCAAGATTGGGTGAAAAAATATTTGCTGGTATTTCGGAAACTCGTTATTTCTTAGAAGCTTGGCCACCCATCTCAGTGAAAGTGCTTTCCACAGTCTGTGCCTAGGACTACTTGAAGAGGAAACAAACCATAGAGACAAAACTGAGAACTTTTTTATTTTACCCAAGTTTCAAAGAGCTACTACAAACCATGTTGGATTTAGAGTTCCAAATTCATCTATCTATATAGGAGAAAACAGAGGGAAACAAAATATAAAAACTGCTATTGTAGACGAAAGCCTCAAACTAGAAGAACAAAATTTGGTGAGCCAAGTGGGATTTGTGTACTGATCATTACCACCAAGTATCATCAAGATTCTGTGAAAAAATATTTGCTGGTATTTCGGAAACTCGTTATTTCTTAGAAGCTTGGCAACCCATCTCAGTGAAAGTGCTTTCCACAGTCTGTGCCTAGGACTACTTGAAGAGGAAACAAACCATAGAGACAAAACTGAGAACTCTTTATTTTTTCAAGTTTCAAAGACCTACTATAAACCATGTTGGATTTAGAGTTCCAAATTCATCTATTTATATAGGAGAGAACAGAGGGAAACCTAAATATAAAAACTGCTAATGTAGACGAACGCTTCAACCTAGATGTACAAAATTTGGTGAGCCAAGTGGGATTTGTGTTCTGATCATTACCACCAAGTATCACCAAGATTGGGTGAAAAAATATTTGCTGATATTTCGGAAAATCGTAATTTCTTAGAAGCTTGGCAACCCCTCTCAATGAAAGTGCTTTTCCACAGTCTGTGCCTAGGGCTACTTGAAGAGGAAACAAACCATAGAGACAAAACTGAGAACTCCTTTATTTTTGCAAGTTTCAAGGAGCTACTACAAACCATGTTGGATTTAGAGTTCCAAATTCATCTATCTATATATGAGAGAACAGAGGGAAACCTAACTATAAAAACTGCTACTGTAGAAGACCGGATCAACCTAGAAGCACAAAATTTGGTGAGCCAAGTGGAATTTGTGTACTGATCATTACCACCAAGTATCATCAAGATTGGGTGAAAAAATATTTGCTGGTATTTCGGAAACTCGTAATTTCTTAGAAGCTTGGCAACCCCTCTCAATGAAAGTGCTTTTCCACAGTCTGTGCCTACGGCTACTTGAAGAGGAAACAAAGCATAGAGACAAAACTGAGAACTCCTTTATTTTATCGAGTTTCAAAGAGCTACTATAAACCATGTTGGATTCAGAGTTCCAAAATCAACTATCTATATAGGAGAGAACAGAGGGAAACCTAAATATATAAACTGCTATTGTAGACGAACGCTTCAACCTAGAAGAAAAAAATTTGGTGAGCCAAGTGGGATTTGTGTCCTGATCATTACCACCAAGTATCATCAAGATTGGGTGAAAAAATATTTGCTGGTATTTCGGAAACTCGTTATTTCTTAGAAGCTTCTCAACCCATCTCAATGAAAGTACATTTCCACAGTCTGTGCCTAGGGCTACTTGAAGAGAAAACAAACCATAGAGAAAAAACTGAGCACTCCTTCATTTTGTCAAGTTTCAAAGAGCTACTTCAAACCATGTTGGATTTAGAGTTCCAAAATCATCTATCTATATAGGAGAGAACAGAGGGAAACCTAAATATAAATACTGCTACTGTAGACGAACGCTTCAACCTAGAAGAACAAAATTTGGTGAGCCAAGTGGGATTTGTGTACTAATCATTACCACCAAGTATCATCAAGATTGGGTGAAAAAATATTTGCTGGTGTTTCGGAAACTCGTAATTTCTTAGAAGATTGGCAACCCCTCTCAATGAAAGTGCTTTTCCACAGTCAGTACCTAGGGCTACTGGAAGAGGAAACAAACCATAGAGACAAAACTGAGAACTCTTTATTTTTTCAAGTTTCAAAGACCTACTATAAACCATGTTGGATTTAGAGTTCCAAATTCATCTATTTATATAGGAGAGAACAGAGGGAAACCTAAATATAAAAACTGCTAATGTAGACGAACGCTTCAACCTAGATGTACAAAATTTGGTGAGCCAAGTGGGATTTGTGTTCTGATCATTACCACCAAGTATCATCAAGATTGGGTGAAAAAATATTTGCTGATATTTCGGAAAATCGTAATTTCTTAGAAGCTTGGCAACCCCTCTCAATGAAAGTGTTTTTCCACAGTCTGTGCCTAGGGCTACTAGAAGAGGAAACAAACCATAGAGACAAAACTGAGAACTCCTTTATTTTTGCAAGTTTCAAGGAGCTACTACAAACCATGTTGGATTTAGAGTTCCAAATTCATCTATCTATATATGAGAGAACAGAGGGAAACCTAACTATAAAAACTGCTACTGTAGAAGACCGGATCAACCTAGAAGCACAAAATTTGGTGAGCCAAGTGGAATTTGTGTACTGATCATTACCACCAAGTATCATCAAGATTGGGTGAAAAAATATTTGCTGGTATTTCGGAAACTCGTAATTTCTTAGAAGCTTTTCAACCCCTCTCAATGAAAGTGCTTTTCCACAGTCTGTGCCTGCGGCTACTTGAAGAGGAAACAAAGCATAGAGACAAAACTGAGAACTCCTTTATTTTATCGAGTTTCAAAGAGCTACTACAAACCATGTTGGATTTAGAGTTCCAAATTCATCAATCTATATAGGAGAGAACAGAGGGAAACCTAAATATAAAAACTGCTACTGTAGACGAAATCTTCAAACTAGAAGAACAAAATTTGGTGAGCCAAGTGGGATTTGTGTCCTGATCATTACCACCAAGTATCATCAAGTTTGGGTGAAAAAATATTTGCTGGTATTTCGGAAACTCGTTATTTCTTAGAAGCTTCTCAACCCATCTCAATGAAAGTACATTTCCCCAGTCTGTGTCTAGGGCTACTGGAAGAGGAAACAAACCATAGAGACAAAACTGAGAACTCCTTTATTTTGTCAAGTTTCAAAGAGCTACTATAAACCATGTTGGATTTAGAGTTCCAAATTCATCTATTTATATAGGAGAGAACAGGGAAACCTAAATATAAAAACTGCTACTGTATACGAACGCTTCAACCTAGAAGAACAAAATTTGGTGAGCCAAGTGGGATTTGTGTCCTGATCATTACCACCAAGTATCATCAAGATTGGGTGAAAAAATATTTGCTGGTATTTCGGAAACTCGTTATTTCTTAGAAGCTTCTCAACCCATCTCAATGAAACTACATTTCCACAGTCTGTGCCTAGGGCTACTTGAAGAGGAAACAAACCATAGAGACAAAACTGAGAACTTTTTCATTTTTTCAAGTTTCAAAGAGCTACTACAAACCATGTTGGATTTAGAGTTCCAAAATCATCTATCTATATATTAGAGAACAGAGGGAAACCTAAATATAAATACTGCTACTGTAGACGAACGCTTCAACCTAGAAGAACAAAATTTGGTGAGCCAAGTTGGATTTGTGTACTGATCATTACCACCAAGTATCATCAAGATTGGGTGAAAAAATATTTGCTGGTATTTCGGAAACTCGTAATTTCTTAGAAGATTGGCAACCCCTCTCAATGAAAGTGCTTTTCCACAGTCAGTACCTAGGGCTACTGGAAGAGGAAACAAACCATAGAGACAAAACTGAGAACTCTTTATTTTTTCAAGTTTCAAAGACCTACTATAAACCATGTTGGATTTAGAGTTCCAAATTCATCTATTTATATAGGAGAGAACAGAGGGAAACCTAAATATAAAAACTGCTACTGTAGACGAACGCTTCAACCTAGAAGTACAAAATTTGGTGAGCCAAGTGGGATTTGTGTTCTGATTATTACCACCAAGTATCATCAAGATTGGGTGAAAAAATATTTGCTGGTATTTCGGAAATCGTAATTTCTTAGAAGCTTGGCAACCCTTCTCAATGAAAGTGCTTTTCCACAGTCTGTGCCTAGGGCTACTTGAAGAGGAAACAAACCATAGAGACAAAACTGAGAACTCCTTTATTTTTTCAAGTTTCAAGGAGCTACTACAAACCATGTTGGATTTAGAGTTCCAAATTCATCTATCTATATATGAGAGAACAGAGGGAAACATAACTATAAAAACTGCTACTGTAGACGAACGCTTCAACCTAGAAAAACAAAATTTGGTGAGCCAAGTGGGATTTGTGTACTGATCATTACCACCAAGTATCATCAAGATTGGGTGAAAAAATATTTGCTGGTATTTCTGAAACTCGTAATTTCTTAGAAGCTTGGCTACCCCTCTCAATAAAAGTGCTTTTCCACAGTCTGTGCCTACGGCTACTTGAAGAGGAAACAAAGCATAGAGACAAAACTGAGAACTCCTTTATTTTATCGAGTTTCAAAGAGCTACTACAAACCATGTTGGATTTGGAGTTCCAAATTCATCTATCTATATAGGAGAGAACAGAGGGAAACCTAAATATAAAAACTGCTACTGTAGACGAAAGCTTCAAACTAGAAGAACAAAATTTGGTGAGCCAAGTGGGATTTGTGTCCTGATCATTACCACCAAGTATCATCAAGATTGGGTGAAAAAATATTTGCTGGTATTTCGGAAACTCGTAATTTCTTAGAAGATTGGCAACCCCTCTCAATGAAAGTGCTTTTCCACAGTCAGTGCCTAGGGCTACTGGAAGAGGAAACAAACCATAGAGACAAAACTGAGAACTCCATTATTTTTTCAAGTTTCAAAGAGCTACTATAAACCATGTTGGATTTAGAGTTCCAAATTCATCTATTTATATAGGAGAGAACAGAGGGAAACCTAAATATAAAAACTGCTACTGTAGACGAACGCTTCAACCTTGATGTACAAAATTTGGTGAGCCAAGTGGGATTTGTGTTCTGATCATTACCACAAAGTATCATAGAGATTGGGTGAAAAAATATTTGCTGGTATTTCGGAAAATCGTAATTTCTTAGAAGTTTCTCAAACCCTCTCACTGAAAGTGCTTTTCCACAGTCTGTGCCTAGGGCTACTTGAAGAGGAAACAAACCATAGAGACAAAACTGAGAACTCCTTTATTTTTTCAGGTTTCAAGGAGCTACTAAAAACCATGTTGGATATAGAGTTCCAAATTCATCTATCTATATAGGAGGGAACAGAGGGAGACCTAACTATAAAAACTGCTACTGTAGATGAACGGATCAACCTAGAAGCACAAAATTTGGTGAGCCAAGTGGGATTTGTGTACTGATCTTTACCACCAAGTATCATCAAGATTGGGTGAAAAAATATTTGCTGGTATTTCGGAAACTCGTTATTACTTAGAAGCTTCTCAACCCATCTCAATGAAAGTATATTTCCACAGTCTGTGCCTGGGGCTACTTGAAGAGGAAACAAACCATAGAGACAAAACTGAGAACTCCTTTATTTGGTCAAGTTTCAAAGAGCTACGACAAACCATGTTGGATATAGAGTTCCAAATTCATCTATCTATATAGGAGGGAACAGAGGGAAACCTATATATAAAAACTGCTACTGTAGACGAACGCTTCTACCTAAAAGAACAAAATTTGGTGAGCCAAGTGGGATTTGTGTACTGATCATTAGCAACAAGTATCATCAAGATTGGGTGAAAAAATATTTGCTGGTATTTCGGAAACTCGTTATTTCTTAGAAGCTTGGCAACCCCTCTCAATGAAAGTGCTTTTCCACAGTGTGTGCCTAGGGCTAATTGAAGAGGAAACAATCCATAGAGACAAAACTGAGAAATCCTTTATTTTTTCAAGTTTCAAAGAGCTACTAGAAACCATGTTGGATTTAGAGTTCCAAATTCATCTATCTATATATGAGAGAACAGTGAAACCTAAATATATAAACGGCTACTGTAGACGAACGCTTCAACCTAGAAGAAGAAAATTTGGTGAGCCAAGTGGGATCTGTGTACTGATCATTACCTCCAAGTATCATCAAGATTGGGTGAAAAAATATTTGCTGGTATATCGGAAACTCTTTATTTCTTAGAAGCTTTGCAACACCTCTCAATGAAAGTAGTTTTCAACAGTCTGTGCCTAGGGCGACTTGAAGAGGAAACAAACCATAGAGACAAAACTCAGAACTCCTTTATTTTGTCAAGTTTCAAAGAGCTACTACAAACCATGTTGGATTTAGAGTTCCAAATTCATCTATCTATATATGAGAGAACAGAGTGAAACCTAAATATAAAAACTGCTACTGTAGACGAACGCTTCAACCTAGAAGAACAAATTTGGTGAGCCAAGTGGGATCTGTGTACTGATCATTACCACCAAGTATCATCAAGAATGGGTGAAAAAAAATTTTCTGGTATTTCGGAAACTCGTTATTTCTTAGAAGCTTGGCAACCACTCTCAATGAAAGTGCTTTTCCACAGGCTGTTCCTAGGGCTACTTGAAGAGGAAACAAACCATAGAGACAAAACTCAGAAATCCTTTATTTTGTCACGTTTCAAAGAGCTACTACAATCCATGTTGGATTTAGAGTTCCAAATTCATATATCTATATAGGAGAGAACAGAGTGAAACCTAAATATAAAAACTGCTACTGTAGACGAGCGCTTCAACCTAGAAGAACAAAATTTGGTGAGCCAAGTGGGATTTGTGTACTGATCATTAGCAACAATTATCATCAAGATTGGGTGAAAAAATATTTGCTGGTATTTTGGAAACTCGTAATTTCTTAGAAGCTTGGCAACCCCTCAATGAAAGTGCTTTTCACAGTCTGAGCCTACGGCTACTTGAAGAGAAAACAAACCATAGAGACAAACTGAGAACTCCTTTATTTTGTCAATTTCAAAGAGCTACTACAAATCATGTTGGATTTACAGTTCCAAATTCATCTATCTATATATGAGAGAACAGAGTGAAACCTAAATATAAAAACTGCTACTGTAGACGAACGCTTCAACCTAGAAGAACAAAATTTGGTGAGCCAAGCGGGTACTGTGTACTGATCATTACCACCAAGTATCATCAAGATTGGGTGAAAAAATATTTGCTGATATTTCGGAAACTCGTTATTTCTTTGAAGCTTGGCAACCCCTATCAATGAAAGTGGTTTTCCACAGTCTGTGCCTAGGGCTACTTAAAGAGGAAACAAACCATAGAGACAAAACTCAGAACTCTTTATTTTGTCGAGTTTCAAAGAGCTACTACAAACCATGTTGGATTTAGAGTTCCAAATTCATCTATCTATATATGAGAGAACAGAGTGAAACCTAAATATAAAAACTGCTACTGTAGACGAACACTTCAACCTAGAAGAACAAAATTTGGTGAGCCAAGTGGGATCTGTGTACTGATCATTACCACCAAGTATCACCAAGTTTGGGATGAAAAATATTAGCTGGTATTTCGGAAACTCGTTATTTCTTAGAAGCTTGGCAACCCCTCTCAATGAAAGTGGTTTTCCACAGTCTGTGCCAAGGGCTACTTGAAGAGGAAACAAACCATAGAGACAAAACTGAGAACTCCTTTATTTTGTCAAGTTTCAAAGAGCTACTACAAACCATGTTGGATTTAGAGTTACAAATTCATATATCTATATAGGAGAGAACAGAGGGAACCCTAAATATAAAAACTTCTACTGTAGGCGAACGCTTCAATCTAGAAGAACACAATTTGGTGAGCCAAGTGGGATTTGTGTACTGATCATTAGCAACCAGTATCATCAAGATTGGGTGGAAAAATATTTGCTCGTACTTCGGAAACTCGTTATTTCTTAGAAGCTTGGCAACCCCTCTCAATGAAAGTGGTTTTCCACAGTCTGTGCCTAGGGCTACTTGAAGAGGAAACAAACCATAGAGACAAAACTCAGAACTCTTTATTTTGTCGAGTTTCAAAGAGCTACTACAAACCATGTTGGATTTAGAGTTCCAAATTCATCTATCTATATATGAGAGAACAGAGTGAAACCTAAATATAAAAACTGCTACTGTAGACGAACGCTTCAACCTAGATGAACAAAATTTGGTGAGCCAAGTGGGATCTGTGTACTGATCATTTGCAACCAGTATCATCAAGATTGGGTGAAAAAATATTTGCTGGTACTTCAGAAACTCGTTATTTCTTAGAAGCTTGGCAACCCCTCTCAATGAAAGTGCTTTTCCAGAGTCTGCACCTAGGGCTACTTGAAGAGGAAACAAACCATAGAGACAAAACTCAGAACTCCTTTATTTTGTCAAGTTTCAAAGAGCTACTACAAACCATGTTGGATTTAGAGTTCCAAATTCATCTATCTATATATGAGAGAACAGAGTGAAACCTAAATATATAAACGGCTACTGTAGACGAACGCTTCAACCTAGAAGAACAAAATTTGGTGAGCCAAGTGGGATTTGTGTACTGATCATTAGCAATCAGTATCATCAAGATTGGGTGAAAAAATATTTGCTGATATTTCGGAAACTCGTTATTTCTTAGAAGCTTGGCAACCCCCTCAATGAAAGTGGTTTTCCACAGTCTGTGCCTAGGGCTAATTGAAGAGGAAAGAAACCATAGAGACAAAACTCAGAACTCTTTATTTTGTCGAGTTTCAAAGAGCTACTACAAACCATGTTGGATTTAGAGTTCCAAATTCATCTATCTATATATGAGAGAACAGAGTGAAACCTAAATATAAAAACTGCTACTGTAGACGAACGCATCAACCTAGAAAAACAAAATTTGGTGAGCCAAGTGGGATTTGTGTACTGATCATTACCACCAAGTATCATCAAGATTGGGTGAAAAAATATTTGCTGGTATTTCGGAAACTTGTATTTTCTTAGAAGCTTGGCAAACTCTCTCAATGAAAGTGCTTTTCCACAGTCTGTGCCCAGGGCTACTTGAAGAGGAAACAAACCATAGAGACAAAACTGAGAACTCCTTTATTTTGTCAAGTTTCAAAGAGCTACTACAAACCATGTTGGATTTAGAGTTCCAAATTCATATATCTATATAGGAGAGAACAGAGGGAAACCTAAATATAAAAACTTCTACTGTAGGCGAACGCTTCAACCTAGAAGAACACAATTTGGTGAGCCAAGTGGGATTTGTGTACTGATCATTAGCAACCAGTATCATCAAGATTGGGTGGAAAAATATTTGCTCGTACTTCGGAAACTCGTTATTTCTTAGAAGCTTGGCAACCCCTCTCAATGAAAGTGCTTTTCCACAGTCTGTGCCTAGGGCTACTTGAAGAGGAAACAAACCATAGAGACAAAACTCAGAACTCTTTATTTTGTCGAGTTTCAAAGAGCTACTACAAACCATGTTGGATTTAGTGTTCCAAATTTATCTATCTATATATGAGAGAACAGAGTGAAACCTAAATATAAAAACTGCTACTGTAGACGAACGCTTCAACCTAGAAGAACAAAATTTTGTGAGCCAAGTGGGATCTGTGTACTGATTATTAGCAACCAGTATCATCAAGATTGGGTGAAAAAATATTTGCTGGTACTTCGGAAACTCGTTATTTCTTAGAAGCTTGGCAACCCCTCTCAATGAAAGTGCTTTTCCAGAGTCTGCACCTAGGGCTGCTTGAAGAGGAAACAAACCATAGAGACAAAACTCAGAACTCCTTTATTTTGTCAAGTTTCAAAGAGCTACTACAAACCATGTCGGATTTAGAGTTCCAAATTCATCTATCTATAAATGAGAGAACAGAGTGAAACCTAAATATAAAAACGGCTACTGTAGACAAACGCTTCAACCTAGAAGAACAAAATTTGGTGAGCCAAGTGGGATTTGTGTACTGATCATTAGCAACCAGTATCATCAAGATTGGGTAAAAAAATATTTGCTGATATTTCGGAAACTCGTTATTTCTTAGAAGCTTGGCAACCCCCTCAATGAAAGTGGTTTTCCACAGTCTGTGCCTAGGGCTAATTGAAGAGGAAAGAAACCATAGAGACAAAACTCAGAACTCTTTATTTTGTCAAGTTTCAAAGAGCTACTACAAACCATGTTGGATTTAGAGTTCCAAATTCATCTATCTATATATGACAGAACAGAGTGAAACCTAAATATAAAAACTGATACTGTAGACGAACGCCTCAACCTAGAAGAACAAAATTTGGTGAACCAAGTGGGATTTGTGTACTGATCATTACCACCAAGTATCATCAAGTTTGGGTGAAAAAATATTTGCTGGTATTTCGGAAACTCGTTATTTCTTAGAAGCTTGGCAACCCCTCTCAATGAAAGTGTTTTTCCACAGTCTGTGCCTAGGGCTACTTGAAGAGGAAACAAACCATAGAGACAAAACTGAGAACTCCTTTATTTTGTCAAGTTTCAAAGAGCTACTACAATCCATGTTGGATTAAAGTTCCAAATTCATCTATCTATATAGGAGAGAACAGAGATAAACCTAAATATAAAAACTGCTACTGTAGACGAACGCTTCAACCTAGAAGAACACTATTTGGTGAGCCAAGTGGGGTTTGTGTACTGATCATTAGCAACCAGTATCATCAAGATTGGGTGAAAAAATATTTGCTGGTACTTGGGAAACTCGTTATTTCTTAGAAGCTTGGCAACCCCTCTCAATGAAAGTGCATTTCCACAGTCTGCGCCTCGGGCTACTCGAAGAGGAAACAAAACATAGAGACAAAACTCAGAACTCCTTTATTTTGTCAAGTTACAAAGAGCTACTAAAAACCATGTTGGATTTAGAGTTCCAAATTCATCTATCTGTATATGAGAGAACAGAGTGAAACCTAAATATAAAAACGGCTACTGTAGACAAACGCTTCAACCTACAAGAACATAATTTGGTGAGCCAAGCGGGTACTGTGTACTGATCATTACCACCAAGTATCATCAAGATTGGGTGAAAAAATATTTGCTGATATTTCGGAAACTCGTTATTTCTTAGAAGCTTGGCAACCCCTCTCAATGAAAGTGGTTTTCCACAGTCTGTGCCAGGGCTACTTGAAGAGGAAAAAAACCATAGAGACAAAACTGAGAACTCCTTTATTTTGTCAAGTTTCAAAGAGCTACTACAAACCATGTTGGATTTAGAGTTCCAAATTCATCTATCTATATATGAGAGAACAGAGTGAAACCTAAATATAAAAACTGATACTGTAGACGAACGCTTCAACCTAGAAGAACAAAATTTGGTGAGCCAAGTGGGATCTGTGTACTGATCATTACCACCAAGTATCATCAAGTTTGGGTGAAAAAATATTTGCTGGTATTTCGGAAACTCGTTATTTCTTAGAAGCTTGGCAACCCCTCTCAATGAAAGTGGTTTTCCACAGTCTGTGCCTAGGGCTACTTGAAGAGGAAACAAACCATAGAGACAAAACTGAGAACTCCTTTATTTTGTCAAGTTTCAAAGAGCTACTACAATCCATGTTGGATTTAAAGTTCCAAATTCATCTATCTATATAGGAGAGAACAGAGAGAAACCTAAATATAAAAACTGCTACTGTAGACGAACGCTTCAACCTAGACGAACAAAATTTGGTGAGCCACGTGGGATTTGTGTACTGATCATTACCACCAAGTATCATCAAGATTGCGTGAAAAAATATTTGCTGGTATTTCGGAAACTTGTAATTTCTTAGAAGCTTGGCAAACTCTCTCAATGAAAGTGCTTTCCACATTATGTGCCTAGGCCTCTTGAAGAGGAAACAAACCATAGAGACAAAACTCAGAACTCCTTTATTTTGTCAAGTTTCAAAGAGCTACTACAAACCATGTTCGATTTAGAGTTCCAAATTCATCTATCTCTACATGAGAGAACAGAGTGAAACCTAAATATAAAAACTGATACTGTAGACGAACGCTTCAACCTAGAAGAACAAAATTTGGTGAGCCAAGTGGGATCTGTGTACTGATCATTAACACCCAGTATCATCAAGATTGGGTGAAAAAATATTTGCTGGTATTTCGGAAACTTGTAATTTCTTAGAAGCTTGGCAAACTCTCTCAATGAAAGTGCTTTTCCACAGTCTTTGCCTAGGGCTATTTGAAGAGGAAACAAACCATAGTGACAAAACTGAGAACTCCTTTATTTTTTCAAGTTTCAAGGAGCTACTACAAACCATGTTGGATTTAGAGTTCCAAATTCATCTATCTATATATGAGAGAACAGAGGGAAACCTAAATATAAAATCTTCTACTGTAGGCGAACGCTTCAACCTAGAAGAACACTATTTGGTGAGCCAAGTGGGGTTTGTGTACTGATCATTAGCAACCAGTATCATCAAGATTGGGTGAAAAAATATTTGCTGGTACTTGGGAAACTCGTTATTTCTTAGAAGCTTGGCAACCCCTCTCAATGAAAGTGCTTTTCCACAGTCTGCGCCTAGGGCTACTCAAAGAGGAAACAAAACATAGAGACAAAACTCAGAACTCCTTTATTTTGTCAAGTTTCAAACAGCTACTACAAAACATGTTGGATTTAGAGTTCCAAATTCATCTATGTATATATGAGAGAACAGAGTGAAACATAAATATAAAAACGACTACTGTAGACGAACGCTTCAACCTAGAAGAACAAAATTTGGTGAGCCAAGTGGGATTTGTGTACTGATCATTAGCAACAAGTATCATCAAGATTGGGTGAAAAAATATTTGCTGGTATTATGGAAACTCGTTATTTCTTAGAAGCTTGGCAACCGCTCTCAATGAAATTGCTTTTCCACAGTCTGTGTATAGGGCTATTTGAAGAGGAAACAAACCATAGAGACAAAACTGAGAACTCCTTTATTTTGTCAAGTTTCAAAGAGCTACTACAAACCATGTTGGATTTAGAGTTCCAAATTCATCTATCTATATATGAGAGAACAGAGTGAAACCTAAATATAAAAACGGCTACTGTAGACGAACGCTTCAACCTAGAAGAACAAAATTTGGTGAGCCAAGTGGGATTAGTGTACTGATCATTAGCAACCAGTATCATCAAGATTGGGTGAAAAAATATTTACTGATATTTCGGAAACTCGTTATTTCTTAGAAGCTTGGCATCCCCCTCAATGAAAGAGGTTTTCCACAGTCTGTGCCTAGGGCTAATTGAAGAGGAAAGAAACCATAGAGACAAAACTCAGAACTCTTTATTTTGTCAAGTTTCAAAGAGCTACTACAAACCATGTTGGATTTAGAGTTCCAAATTCATCTATCTCTACATGAGAGAACAGAGTGAAACCTAAATATAAAAACTGATACTGTAGACGAACGCTTCTACCTAGAAGAACAAAATTTGGTGAGCCAAGTGGGATCTGTGTACTGATCATTAACACCCAGTATCATCAAGATTGGGTGAAAAAATATTTGCTGGTATTTCGGAAACTTGTAATTTCTTAGAAGCTTGGCAAACTCTCTCAATGAAAGTGCTTTTCCACAGTCTTTGCCTAGGGCTACTTGAAGAGGAAACAAACCATAGAGACAAAACTGAGAGCTCCTTTATTTTGTCAAGTTTCAAAGAGCTACTACAAACCATGTTGGATTTAGAGTTCCAAATTCATATATCTATATAGGAGAGAACAGAGGCTACCTAAATATAAAATCTTCTACTGTAGGCGAACGCTTCAACCTAGAAGAACACAATTTATTGAGCCAAGTGGGGTTTGTGTACTGATCATTAGCAACCAGTATCATCAAGATTGGGTGAAAAAATATTTGCTGGTATTTCGGAAACTTGTAATTTCTTAGAAGCCTGGCAACCCCTCTCAATGAAAGTGCTTTTCCACAGTCTGCGCCTAGGGCTACTTGAAGAGGAAACAAAACATAGAGACAAAACTCAGAACTCCTTTATTTTGTCAAGTTACAAAGAGCTACTAAAAACCATGTTGGATTTAGAGTTCCAAATTCATCTATCTATATATGAGAGAACAGAGTTAAACCTAAATATAAAAACGGCTACTGTAGACAAAAGCTTCAACCTAGAAAAACATAATTTGGTGAGCCAAGCGGGTACTGTGTACTGATCATTACCACCAAGTATCATCAAGATTGGGTGAAAAAATATTTGCTGATATTTCGGAAACTCGTTATTTCTTAGAAGCTTGGCAACCCCTCTCAATGAAATTGGTTTTCCACAGTCTGTGCCTAGGGCTACTTGAAGAGGAAACAAACCATAGAGAAAAAACTCAGAACTCTTTATTTTGTCAAGTTTCAAGGAGCTACTACAAACCATGTTGGATTTAGAGTTCCAAATTCATCTATCTCTACATGAGAGAACAGAGTGAAACCTAAATATAAAAACTGATACTGTAGACGAACGCTTCAACCTAGAAGAACAAAATTTGGTGAGCCAAGTGGGATCTGTGTACTGATCATTAACACCCAGTATCATCAAGATTGGTTGAAAAAATATTTGCTGGTATTTCGGAAACTTGTAATTTCTTAGAAGCTTGGCAAACTCTCTCAATGAAAGTGCTTTTCCACAGTCTTTGCCTAGGGCTATTTGAAGAGGAAACAAACCATAGAGACAAACTGAGAACTCCTTTATTTTGTCAAGTTTCAAAGAGCTACTACAAACCATGTTGGATTTAGAGTTCCAAATTCATATATCTATATAGGAGAGAACAGAGGGAAACCTAAATATAAAATCTTCTACTGTAGGCGAACGCTTCAACCTAGAAGAACACAATTTGGTGAGCCAAGTGGGGTTTGTGTACTGATCATTAGCAACCAGTATCATCAAGATTGGGTGAAAAAATATTTGCTGGTACTTGGGAAACTCGTTATTTCTTAGAAGCTTGGCAACCCCTCTGAATGAAAGTGCTTTTCCACAGTCTGCGCCTAGGGCTACTTGAAGAGGAAACAAAACATAGAGACAAAACTCAGAACTCCTTTATTTTGTCAAGTTAAAAAAGCTACTACAAACCATGTTGGATTTAGAGTTCCAAATTCATCTATCTATATATGAGAGAACAGAGTGAAACCTAAATATAAAAACGGTTACTGTAGACAAAGGCTTCAACCTAGAAGAACATAATTTGGTGAGCCAAGCGGGTACTGTGTAGTGATCATTTCCACCAAGTATCATCAAGATTGGGTGAAAAAATATTTGCTGATATTTCGGAAACTCGTTATTTCTTAGAAGCTTGGCAACCCCTCTCAATGAAAGTGGTTTTCCACAGTCTGTGCCTAGGGCTACTTGAAGAGGAAACAAACCATAGAGACAAAACTCAGAACTCTTTATTTTGTCGAGTTTCAAAGAGCTACTACAAACCATGTTGGATTTAGAGTTCCAAATTCATCTATCTATATATGAGAGAACAGAGTGAAACCTAAATATAAAAACTGCTACTGTAGACAAACGCTTCAACCTAGAAGAACAAAATTTGGTGAGCCAAGTGGGATTTGTGTACTGATCATTAGCAACCAGTGTCATCAAGATTGGGTGAAAAAATATTTGCTGGTACTTCGGAAATTCGTTATTTCTTAGAAGCTTGGCAACCCATCTCAATGAAAGTGCTTTTCCAGAGTCTGCACCTAGGGCTACTTGAAGAGGAAACAAACCGTAGAGACAAAACTCAGAACTCCTGTATTTTGTCAAGTTTCAAACAGCTACTACAAAACATGTTGGATTTAGAGTTCCAAATTAATCTATGTATATATGAGAGAACAGAGTGAAACATAAATATAAAAACGACTACTGTAGACGAACGCTTCAACCTAGAAGAACAAAATTTTGTGAGCCAAGTGGGATTTGTGTACTGATCATTAGCAACAAGTATCATCAAGATTGGGTGAAAAATATTTGCTGGTATTTCAGAAAATCGTTATTTCTCAGAAGCTTGGCAACCCCTCTCAATGAAATTGCTTTTCCAGAGTCTGTGCCTAGGGCTACTTGAAGAGGAAACAAACCATAGAGACAAAACTCAGAACTCCTTTATTTTGTCAAGTTTCAAAGAGCTACTTCAAACCATGTTGGATTTAGAGTTCCAAATTCATCTATCTATATATGAGAGAACAGAGTGAAACCTAAATATAAAAACGGCTACTGTAGACGAACGCTTCAACCTAGAAGAACAAGATTAGGGGAGCCAAGTGGGATTTGTGTACTGATCATTATCAACCAGTATCATCACGATTGGGTGAAAAAATATTTGCTGATATTTCGGAAACTCATTATTTCTTAGAAGCTTGGCAACCCCCTCAATGAAAGAGGTTTTCTACAGTCTGTGCCTAGGGCTAATTGAAGAGGAAAGAAACCATAGAGACAAAACTCAGAACTCTTTATTTTGTCAAGTTTCAAAGAATTACTACAATCCATGTTGGATTTATAGTTCCAAATTCATCTATCTATATATGAGAGAACAGAGTGAAACCTAAATATAAAAACTGATACTGTAGACGAACGCTTCAACCTAGAAGAACAAAATTTGGTGAGCCAAGTGGGATCTGTGTACTGATCATTAGCAACATGGATCATCAAGATTCGGTGAAAAAATATTTGCTGGTATTTCGGAAACTCGTTATTTCTTAGAAGCTTGGCAACCCCTCTCAATGAAAGTGGTTTTCCACAGTCTGTGCCTAGGGCTACTTAAAGAGGAAACAAACCATAGAGACAAAACTGAGAACTCCTTTATTTTGTCAAGATTCAAAGAGCTACTACAATCCATGTTGGATTTAAAGTTCCAAATTCATCTATCTATATAGGAGAGAACAGAGAGTAACCTAAATATAAAAACTGCTACTGTAGACGAACGCTTCAACCTAGACGAACAAAATTTGGTGAGCCAAGTGGGATTTGTGTACTGACCATTACCACCAAGTATCATCAAGATTGGGTGAAAAAATATTTGCTGGTATTTCGGAAACTTGTAATTTCTTAGAAGCTTGGCAAACTCTCTCAATGAAAGTGCTTTTCCACAGTCTGTGCCTAGGGCTACTTAAAGAGGAAACAAACCATAGAGACAAAACTGAGAACTCCTTTATTTTGTCAAGTATCAAAGAGCTACTACAAACCATGTTGGATTTAGAGTTACAAATTCATATATCTATATAGGAGAGAACAGAGGGAAACCTAAATATAAAAACTTCTACTGTAGTCGAACGCTTCAACCTAGAAGAACACAATTTGGTGAGCCAAGTGGGATTTGTGTACTGATTATTAGCAACCAGTATCATCAAGATTGGGTGAAAAAATATTTGCTGGTATTTCGGAAACTCGTAATTTCTTAGAAGATTGGCAACCCCTCTCAATGAAAGTGCTTTTCCACAGTCAGTACCTAGGGCTACTGGAAGAGGAAACAAACCATAGAGACAAAACTGAGAACTCTTTATTTTTTCAAGTTTCAAAGACCTACTATAAACCATGTTGGATTTAGAGTTCCAAATTCATCTATTTATATAGGAGAGAACAGAGGGAAACCTAAATATAAAAACTGCTACTGTAGACGAACGCTTCAACCTAGAAGTACAAAATTTGGTGAGCCAAGTGGGATTTGTGTTCTGATTATTACCACCAAGTATCATCTAGATTGGGTGAAAAAATATTTGCTGGTATTTCGGAAAATCGTAATTTCTTAGAAGCTTGGCAACCCTTCTCAATGAAAGTGCTTTTCCACAGTCTGTGCCTAGGGCTACTTGAAGAGGAAACAAACCATAGAGACAAAACTGAGAACTCCTTTATTTTTTCAAGTTTCAAGGAGCTACTACAAACCATGTTGGATTTAGAGTTCCAAATTCATCTATCTATATATGAGAGAACAGAGGGAAACATAACTATAAAAACTGCTACTGTAGACGAACGCTTCAACCTAGAAAAACAAAATTTGGTGAGCCAAGTGGCATTTGTGTACTGATCATTACCACCAAGTATCATCAAGATTGGGTGAAAAAATATTTGCTGGTATTTCGGAAACTCGTAATTTCTTAGAAGCTTGGCAACCCCTCTCAATAAAAGTGCTTTTCCACAGTCTGTGCCTACGGCTACTTGAAGAGGAAACAAAGCATAGAGACAAAACTGAGAACTCCTTTATTTTATCGAGTTTCAAAGAGCTACTACAAACCATGTTGGATTTGGAGTTCCAAATTCATCTATCTATATAGGAGAGAACAGAGGGAAACCTAAATATAAAAACTGCTACTGTAGACGAAAGCTTCAAACTAGAAGAACAAAATTTGGTGAGCCAAGTGGGATTTGTGTCCTGATCATTACCACCAAGTATCATCAAGATTGGGTGAAAAAATATTTGCTGGTATTTCGGAAACTCGTAATTTCTTAGAAGATTGGCAACCCCTCTCAATGAAAGTGCTTTTCCACAGTCAGTGCCTAGGGCTACTGGAAGAGGAAACAAACCATAGAGACAAAACTGAGAACTCCATTATTTTTTCAAGTTTCAAAGAGCTACTACAAACCATGTTGGATTTAGAGTTCCAAATTCATCTATTTATATAGGAGAGAACAGAGGGAAACCTAAATATAAAAACTGCTACTGTAGACGAACGCTTCAACCTAGAAGAACAAAATTTGGTGAGCCAAGTGGGAACTGTTTACTGATCATTCCCACCAAGTATCATCAAGATTGGGTGAAAAAATATTTTCTGGTATTTCGGAAACTCGTTATTTCTTAGATGCTTGGCAACCCCTCGTAGTGAAAGTGCTTTTCCACAGTCTGTGCCTAGGGCTACTTGAAGAGGAAACAAACCATAGAGACAAAAGTGAGAACTCCTTTATTTTGTCAAGTTTCAAAGAGCTACTACAATCCATGTTGGATTTAAAGTTCCAAATTCATCTATCTATAAAAGAGAGAACAGAGAGAAATATAAATATAAATACTGCTACTGTAGACGAACGCTTCAACCTAGAAGAACAAAATTTGGTAAGCCAAGTGGGATTTGTGTACTGATCATTTCCACCAAGTATCATCAAGATTGGGTCAAAAAATATTTGCTGGTATTTTGGAAACACGTTATTTCTTAGAAGCTTGGCAACAAATCTCAATGAAAGTGCTTCCACAGTCTGTGCCTAGGGCTACTTGAGGAGGAAACGAACCATAGAGACAAAACTCAGAACTCCTTTATTTTGTCAAGTTTCAAAGAGCTACTACAAACCATGTTGGATTTAGAGTTCCAAATTCATCTATCTATATATGAGAGAACAGAGTGGAACCTAAATATAAAAACGACTACTGTAGACGAACGCTTCAACCTAGAAGAACAAAATTTGGTGAGCCAAGTGGTTACTGTGTACTGATCATTACCACCAAGTATCATCAAGATTGGGTGAAAAAATATTTGCTGATATTTCGGAAACTCGTTATTTCTTAGAAGCTTGGCAACCCCTCTCAATGAAAGTGGTTTTCCACAGTCTGTGCCTAGGGCTACTTGAAGAGGAAACAAACCATAGAAACAAAACTCAGAACTCTTTATTTTGTCAAGTTTCAAAGAGCTACTACAAACCATGTTGGATTTAGAGTTCCAAATTCATCTATCTATATATGAGAGAACAGAGTGAAACCTAAATATAAAAACTGCTACTGTAGACGAACGCTTCAACCTAGAATAACAAAATTTGGTGAGCCAAGTGGGAACTGTTTACTGATCATTCCCACCAAGTATCATCAAGATTGGGTGAAAAAATATTTGCTGGTATTTCGGAAACTCGTTATTTCTTAGAAGCTTCTCAACCCATCTCAATGAAAGTACATTTCCCCAGTCTGTGTCTAGGGCTACTGGAAGAGGAAACAAACCATAGAGACAAAACTGAGAACTCCTTTATTTTGTCAAGTTTCAAAGAGCTACTATAAACCATGTTGGATTTAGAGTTCCAAATTCATCTATTTATATAGGAGAGAACAGGGAACCTAAATATAAAAACTGCTACTGTATACGAACGCTTCAACCTAGAAGAACAAAATTTGGTGAGCCAAGTGGGATTTGTGTCCTGATCATTACCACCAAGTATCATCAAGATTGGGTGAAAAAATATTTGCTGGTATTTCGGAAACTCGTTATTTCTTAGAAGCTTCTCAACCCATCTCAATGAAACTACATTTCCACAGTCTGTGCCTAGGGCTACTTGAAGAGGAAACAAACCATAGAGACAAAACTGAGAACTTTTTCATTTTTTCAAGTTTCAAAGAGCTACTACAAACCATGTTGGATTTAGAGTTCCAAAATCATCTATCTATATATTAGAGAACAGAGGGAAACCTAAATATAAATACTGCTACTGTAGACGAACGCTTCAACCTAGAAGAACAAAATTTGGTGAGCCAAGTGGGATTTGTGTACTGATCATTACCACCAAGTATCATCAAGATTTTGTGAAAAAATATTTGCTGGTATTTCGGAAAGTCGTAATTTCTTAGAAGATTGGCAACCCCTCTCAATGAAAGTGCTTTTCCACAGTCAGTACCTAGGGCTACTGGAAGAGGAAACAAACCATAGAGACAAAACTGAGAACTCTTTATTTTTTCAAGTTTCAAAGACCTACTATAAACCATGTTGGATTTAGAGTTCCAAATTCATCTATTTATATAGGAGAGAACAGAGGGAAACAAAATATAAAGCCCGCTACTGTAGACGAACGCTTCAACCTAGAAGTACAAAATTTGGTGAGCCAAGTGGGATTTGTGTACTGATCATTACCATCAAGAATCATCAAGATTGGGTGAAAAAATTTTTGCTGGTATTTTGAAAAATCGGAATTTCGTAGAAGCTTGGCAACCCCTCTCAATGAAAGTGCTTTTCCACAGTCTGTGCATAGGGCTACTTGAAGAGGAAAGAAACCATAGAGACAAAACTGAGAACTCCTTTATTTTTTCAAGTTTCAAGGAGCTACTAAAAACCATGTTGGATTTAGAGTTCCAAATTCATCTATCTATATATGAGAGAACAGAGGGAAACCTCACTATATAAACTGCTACTGTAGACGAATGCATCAACCTAGAAGAACAAAATTTGGTGAGCCAAGTGGGATTTGGGTACTGATCATTAGCAACAAGTATCATCAAGATTGGGTGAAAAAATATTTGCTGGTATTTCGGAAACTCGTTATTTCTTAGAAGCATAGCAACCCATCTCAGTGAAAGTGCTTTCCATAGTCTGTGCCTAGGACTACTTGAAAAGGAAACAAACCATAGAGACAAAATTGAGAATGTTTATTTTATCAAGTTTCAAAGAGCTACTACAAACCATGTTGGATTTAGAGTTCCAAATTCATCTATCTATATATGAGAGAACAGAGGGAAACTAAATATAAAAACTGCTATTGTAGATGAAAGCTTCAAACTAGAAGAACAAAATTTGGTGGGCCAAGTGGGATTTGTGTACTGATCATTACCACCAAGTATCATCAAGTTTGGGTGAAAAAATATTTGCTGGTATTTCGGAAACTCGTTATTTCTTAGAAGCTTCTCAACCCATCTCAATGAATGTACATTTCCACAGTCTGTGTCTAGGGCTACTGGAAGAGGAAACAAACCATAGAGACAAAACTGAGAAATCCTTTATTTTTTCAAGTTTCAAAGAGCTACTACAAACCATGTTGGATTTAGAGTTCCAAATTCATCTATCTATATATGAGAGAACAGTGAAACCTAAATATATAAACGGCTACTGTAGAAGAACGCTTCAACCTAGAAGAACAAAATTTGGTGAGCCAAGTGGGATCTGGTACTGATCATTACCTCCAAGTATCATCAAGATTGTGTGAAAAAATATTTGCTGGTATATCGGAAACTCGTTATTTCTTAGAAGCTTGGCAACCCCTCTCAATGAAAGTGCTTTTCCACAGTCTGTGCCTAGGGCTACTTGAAGAGGAAACAAACCATAGAGACAAAACTGAGAACTCCTTTATTTTGTGAAGTTTCAAAGAGCTACTACAATCCATGTTGGATTTAGAGTTCCAAATTCATCTATCTATATAGGAGAGAACAGAGAGAAACCTAAATATAAAAACTGCTACTGTAGACGAACGCTTCAACCTAGAAGAACAAAATTTGGTGAGCCAAGTGGGATTTGTGTACTGATCATTACCACCAAGTATCATCAAGATTGGGTGAAAAAATATTTGCTGGTATTTCGGAAACTTGTAATTTCTTAGAAGATTGGCAAACTCTCTCAATGAAAGTGCTTTCCACAGTCTGTTCCTAGGCCTCTTGAAGAGGAAAGAAACCATAGAGACAAAACTCAGAACTCTTTATTTTGTCAAGTTTCAAAGAATTACTACAATCCATGTTGGATTTAGAGTTCCAAATTCATCTATCTATACATGAGAGAACAGGGTGAAACCTAAATATAAAAACTGATACTGTAGACGAACGCTTCAACCTAGAAGAACAAAATTTGGTGAGCCAAGTGGGATCTGTGTACTGATCATTACCACCAAGTATCACCAAGTTTGGGATGAAAAATATTTGCTGGTATTTCGGAAACTCGTTATTTCTTAGAAGCTTGGCAACCCCTCTCAATGAAAGTGGTTTTCCACAGTCTGTGCCTAGGGCTACTTAAAGAGGAAACAAACCATAGAGACAAAACTGAGAATTCCTTTATTTTGTCAAGATTCAAAGAGCTACTACAATCCATGTTGGATTTAAAGTTTCAAATTCATCTATCTATATAGGAGAGAACAGAGAGTAACCTAAATATAAAAACTGCTACTGTAGACGAACGCTTCAACCTAGACGAACAAAATTTGGTGAGCCAAGTGGGATTTGTGTACTGACCATTACCACCAAGTATCATCAAGATTGGGTGAAAAAATATTTGCTGGTATTATGGAAACTCGTTATTTCTTAGAAGCTTGGCAACCCATCTCAATGAAAGTGCTTCCACAGTCTGTGCCTAGGGCTACTTGAAGAGGAAACAAACCATAGAGACAAAACTGAGAACTCCATTATTTTGTCAAGTTTCAAAGAGCTACTACAATCCATGTTGGATTTAGAGTTCCAAATTCATCTATCTATATAGGAGAGAACAGAGAGAAACCTAAATATAAAAACTGCTACTGTAGACGAACGCTTCAACCTAGAAGAACAAAATTTGGTGAGCCAATTGGGATTTGTGTACTGATCATTACCACCAAGTATCATCAAGATTGGGTGAAAAAATATTTGCTGGTATTTCGGAAACTTGTAATTTCTTAGAAGCTTGGCAAACTCTCTTAATGAAAGTGCTTTTCCACAGTCTGTGCCTAGGGCTACTTAAAGAGGAAACAAACCATAGAGACAAAACTGAGAACTCCTTTATTTTGTCAAGTTTCAAAGAGCTACTACAAACCATGTTGGATTTAGAGTTACAAATTCATATATCTATATAGGAGAGAACAGAGGGAAACCTAAATATAAAAACTTCTACTGTAGGCGAACGCTTCAACCTAGAAGAACACAATTTGGTGAGCCAAGTGGGATTTGTGTACTGATTATTAGCAACCAGTATAATCAAGATTGGGTGAAAAAATATTTGCTGGTACTTCGGAAACTCGTTATTTCTTAGAAGCTTGGCAACCCCTCTCAATGAAAGTGCTTTTCCAGAGTCTGCGCCTAGGGCTACTTGAAGAGGAAACAAACCATAGAGACAAAACTCAGAACTCCTTTATTTTGTCAAGTTTCAAAGAGCTACTACAATCCATGTTGGATTTAGAGTTCCAAATTCATCTATCTATATAGGAGAGAACAGAGAGAATCCTAAATATAAAAACTGCTAGTGTAGACGAACGCTTCAACCTAGAAGAACCAAATTTGGTGAGCCAAGTGGGATCTGTGTACTGATCATTACCACCAAGTATCATCAAGATTGGGTGAAAAAATATTTGCTGGTATTTCGGAAACTCATTATTTCTTAGAAGCTTGGCAACCCCTCTCAATGAAAGTGCTTTTCCACAGTCTGTGCCTAGGGCTACTTGAAGAGGAAACAAACCATAGAGACAAAACTGAGAACTCCTTTATTTTGTGAAGTTTCAAAGAGCTACTACAATCCATGTTGGATTTAGAGTTCCAAATTCATCTATCTATATAGGAGAGAACAGAGAGAAACCTAAATATAAGAACTGCTACTGTAGACGAACGCTTCATCCTAGAAGAACAAAATTTGGTGAGCCAAGTGGGATTTGTGTACTGATCATTACCACCAAGTATCATCAAGATTGGGTGAAAAAATATTTGCTGGTATTTCGGAAACTTGTAATTTCTTAGAAGATTGGCAAACTCTCTCAATGAAAGTGCTTTCCACAGTCTGTGCCTAGGCCTCTTGAAGAGGAAACAAACCATAGAGACAAAACTCAGAACTCCTTTATTTTGTCAAGTTTCAAGGAGCTACTACAAACCATGTTGGATTTAGAGTTCCAAATTCATCTATCTCTACATGAGAGAACAGAGTGAAACCTAAATATAAAAACTGATACTGTAGACGAACGCTTCAACCTAGAAGAACAAAATTTGGTGAGCCAAGTGGGATCTGTGTACTGATCATTAACACCCAGTATCATCAAGATTGGGTGAAAAAATATTTGCTGGTATTTCGGAAACTTGTAATTTCTTAGAAGCTTGGCAAACTCTCTCAATGAAAGTGCTTTTCCACAGTCTTTGCCTAGGGCTACTTGAAGAGGAAAAAAACCATAGAGACAAAACTGAGAACTCCTTTATTTTGTCAAGTTTCAAAGAGCTACTATAAACCATGTTGGATTTAGAGTTCCAAATTCATATATCTATATAGGAGAGAACAGAGGATACCTAAATATAAAATCTTCTACTGTAGGCGAACGCTTCAACCTAGAAGAACACAATTTGGTGATCCAAGTGGGGTTTGTGTACTGATCATTAGCAACCAGTATCATCAAGATTGGGTGAAAAAATATTTGCTGGTACTTGGGAAACTCGTTATTTCTTAGAAGCTTGGCAACCCCTCTCAATGAAAGTGCTTTTCCACAGTCTGCGCCTAGGGCTACTTGAAGAGGAAACAAAACATAGAGACAAAACTCAGAACTCCTTTATTTTGTCAAGTTACAAAGAGCTACTACAAACCATGTTGGATTTAGAGTTCCAAATTCATCTATCTATATATGAGAGAACAGAGTGAAACCTAAATATAAAAACGGCTACTGTAGACAAACGCTTCAACCTAGAAGAACATAATTTGGTGAGCCAAGTGGGATCTGTGTACTGATCATTACCACCAAGTATCATCAAGATTGGGTGAAAAAATATTTGCTGGTATTTCAGAAACTCGTTATTTCTTAGAAGCTTGGCAACCCCTCTCAATGAAAGTGGTTTTCCACAGTCTGTGCCTAGGGTCACTTGAAGAGGAAACAAACCATAGAGACAAAACTGAGAACTCCTTTATGTTGTCAAGTTTCAAAGAGCTACTACAATCCATGTTGGATTTAAAGTTCCAAATTCATCTATCTATATAAGAGAGAACAGAGAGAAACCTAAATATAAAAACTGCTACTGTAGACGAACGCTTCAACCTAGACGAACAAAATTTGGTGAGCCAAGTGGGATTTGTGTACTGATCATTTCCTCCAAGTATCATCAAGATTGGGTGAAAAAATATTTGCTGGTATTATGGAAACTCGTTATTTCTTAGAAGCTTGGCAACCCATCTCAATGAAAGTGCTTCCACAGTCTGTGCCTAGGGCTACTTGAAGAGGAAACAAACCATAGAGACAAAACTGAGAACTCCTTTATTTTGGCAAGTTTCAAAGAGCTACTACAATCCATGTTGGATTTAGAGTTCCAAATTCATCTATCTATATAGGAGAGAACAGAGAGAAACCTAAATATAAAAACTGCTACTGTAGACGAACGCTTCAACCTAGAAGAACAAAATTTGGTGAGCCAAGTGGGATTTGTGTACTGATCATTACCACCAAGTATCATCAAGATTGGGTGAAAAAATATTTGCTGGTATTTCGGAAACTCGTTATTTCTTAGAAGCTTGGCAACCCCTCTCAATGAAAGTGCTTTTCCACAGTCTGTGCCTAGGGCTACTTGAAGAGGAAACAAACCATAGAGAAAAAACTGAGAACTCCTTTATTTTGTCAAGTTTCAAAGAGCTACTACAATCCATGTTGGATTTAGAGTTCCAAATTCATCTATCTATATAGGAGAGAACAGAGAGAAACCTAAATATAAAAACTGCTACTGTAGACGAACGCTTCAACCTAGAAGAACAAAATTTGGTGAGAAAAGTGGGATTTTTGTACTGATCATTACCACCAAGTATCATCAAGATTGGGTGAAAAAATATTTGCTGGAATTTCGGAAACTTGTAATTTCTTAGAAGCTTGGCAAACTCTCTCAATGAAAGTGCTTTTCCACAGTCTGTGCCTAGGGCTACTTGAAGAGGAAACAAACCATAGAGACAAAACTGAGAACTCCTTTATTTTGTCAAGTTTCAAAGAGCTACTACAAACCATGTTGGATTTAGAGTTACAAATTCATATATCTATATAGGAGAGAACAGAGGGAAACCTAAATATAAAAACTTCTACTGTAGGCGAACGCTTCAACCTGGAAGAACACAATTTGGTGAGCCAAGTGGGATTTGTGTACTGATCATTAGCAACCAGTATCATCAAGATTGGGTGAAAAAATATTTGCTGGTACTTCGGAAACTCGTTATTTCTTAGAAGCTTGGCAACCCCTCTCAATGAAAGTGCTTTTCCAGAGTCTGCGCCTGGGGCTACTTGAAGAGGAAACAAACCATAGAGACAAAACTCACAACTCCTTTATTTTGTCAAGTTTCAAAGAGCTACTACAATCCATGTTGGATTTAGAGTTCCAAATTTATCTATCTATATAGGAGAGAACAGAGAGAAACCTAAATATAAAAACTGCTACTGTAGATGAACGCTTCAACCTAGAAGAACAAAATTTGGTGAGCCAAGTGGGATCTGTGTACTGATCATTACCACCAAGTATCATCAAGATTGGGTGAAAAAATATTTGCTGGTATTTCGGAAACTCGTTATTTCTTAGAAGCTTGGCAACCCCTCTCAATGAAAGTGCTTTTCCACAGTCTGTGCCTAGGGCTACTTCAAGAGGAAACAAACCATAGAGACAAAACTGAGAACTCCTTTATTTTGTCAAGTTTCAAAGAGCTACTACAATCCATGTTGGATTTAGAGTTCCAAATTCATCTATCTATATAGGAGAGAACAGAGAGAAACCTAAATATAAAAACTGCTACTGTAGACGAACGCTTCAACCTAGAAGAACAAAATTTGGTGATCCAAGGGGGATCTGTGTACTGATCATTACCACCAAGTATCATCAAGATTGGGAGAAAAAATATTTGCTGGTATTTCGGAAACTTGTAATTTCTTAGAAGCTTGGCAAACTCTCTCAATGAAAGTGCTTTTCCACAATCTGTGACTAGGGCTACTTGAAGAGGAAACAAACCATAGAGACAAAACAGAGAACTCCTTTATTTTGTCAAGTTTCAAAGAGCTACTACAAACCATGTTGGATTTAGAGTTACAAATTCATATATCTATATAGGAGAGAACAGAGGGAAACCTAAATATAAAAACTTCTACTGTAGGCGAACGCTTCAACCTAGAAAAACACAATTTGGTGAGCCAAGTGGGATTTGTGTACTGATCATTAGCAACCAGTATCATCAAGATTGGGTGAAAAAATATTTGCTGGTACTTGGGAAACTCGTTATTTCTTAGAAGCTTGGCAACCCCTCTCAATGAAAGTGCTTTTCCAGAGTCTGCGCCTAGGGCTACTTGAAGAGGAAACAGACCATAGAGAAAAAAACTCAGAACTCCTTTATTTTGTCAAGATTCAAAGAGCTACTACAAACCATGTTGGATTTAGAGTTCCAAATTCATCTATCTATATATGAGAGAACAGAGTGAAACCTAAATATAAAAACGGCTACTGTAGACGAACGCTTCAACCTAGAAGAACAAAATTTGGTGAGCCAAGTGGGTACTGTGTACTGATCATTACCACCAAGTATCATCAAGATTGGGTGAAAAAATATTTGCTGATATTTCGGAAACTCGTTATTTCTTAGAAGATTGGCAACCCCTCTCAATGAAAGTGCTTTTAAACAGTCTGTGCCTAGGGCTACTTGAAGAGGAAACAAACCATAGAGACAAAACTGAGAACTCCTTTATTTTGCCAAGTTTCAAAGGGCTACTACAAACCATGTTGGATTTAGAGTTCCAAATTCATATATCTATATAGGAGAGAACAGAGGGAAACCTAAATATAAAAACTGCTACTGTAGGCGAACGCTTCAACCTAGCAGAACACAATTTGGTGAGCCAAGTGGGATTTCTGTACTGATCATTAGCAACAAGTATCATCAAGATTGGGTTAAAAAATATTTGCTGGTACTACGGAAACTCGTTATTTCTTAGAAGCTTGGCAAACTCTCTCAATGAAAGTGCTTTTCCACAGTGTGTGCCTAGTGCTAATTGAAGAGGAAAAAATCCATAGAGACAAAACTCAGAATTCCTTTATTTTTCAAGTTTCAAAGAGCTACTACAAACCATGTTGGATTTAGAGTTCCAAATTCATCTATCTATATATGGGAGAACAGAGTGAAACCTAAATATAAAAACGGCTACTGTAGACGAACGCTTCAACCTAGAAGAACAAAATTTGGTGAGCCACGTGGTACTGTGTACTGATCATTACCACCAAGTATCATCAAGATTGGGTGAAAAAATATTTGCTGATATTTCGGAAACTCGTTATTTCTTAGAAGCTTGGCAACCCCTCTCAATGAAAGTGGTTTTCCACAGTCTGTGCCTAGGGCTACTTGAAGAGGAAACAAACCATAGAAACAAAACTCAGAACTCTTTATTTTTCAAGTTTCAAAGAGCTACTACCAACCATGTTGGATTTAGAGTTCCAAATTCATCTATTTATATAGGAGAGAACACAGAGAAACCTAAATATAAAAACTGCTACTGTAGACGAACGCTTCAACCTAGAAGAACAAAATATGGTGAGCCAAGTGGGATCTGTGTACTGATCATTCCCACAAAGTATCATCAAGATTGGGTGAAAAAATATTTGCTGGTATTTCGGAAACTCGTTATTTCTTAGAAGCTTGGCAACCCCTCTCAATGAAAGTGCTTTTCCACAGTCTGTGCATAGGGCTACTTGAAGAGGACACAAACCATAGAGACAAAACTGAGAACTCCTTTATTTTGTCAAGTTTCAAAGAGCTACTACAATCCATGTTGGATTTAAAGTTCCAAATTCATCTATTTATATAGGAGAGAACACAGAGAAACCTAAATATAAAAACTGCTACTGTAGATGAACGCTTCAACCTAGAAGAACAAAATTTCGTGAGCCAAGTGGGATTTGTGTACTGATCATTACCACCAAGTATCATCAAGATTGGGTGAAAAAATATTTGCTGGTATTTCAGAAACTCCTTATTTCTTAGAAGCTTGGCAACCCCTCTCAATGAAAGTGCTTTTCAACAGTCTGTGCCTAGGGCTACTTGAATACGAAACAAACCATAGAGAAAAAACGGAGAACTCCTTTATTTTGTCAAGTTTCAAAGAGCTACTACAAACCATGTTGGATTTAGAGTTCCAAATTCATCTATCTATATATGAGAGAACAGAGTGAAACCTAAATATACAAACTGCTACTGTAGACGAACGCTTCAACCTAGAAGATCAAAATTTGGTGAGCCAAGTGGGAACTGTGTACTGATCATTCTCACCAAGTATCATCAAGATTGGGTGAAAAAATATTTGCTGGTATTTCGGAAACTCGTTATTTCTTAGAAGATTGGCAACCCCTCTTAGTCAAAGTGCTTTTCCACAGTCTGTGCCTAGGGCTACTTGAAGAGGAAACAAACCATAGAGACAAAACTAAGAACTCCTTTATTTTGTCACGTTTCAAAGAGCTACTACAATCCATGTTGGATTTAAAGTTCCAAATTCATCTATCTATATAGGAGAGAACAGAGAGAAACCTAAATATAAAAACTGCTACTGTAGACGAACGCTTCAACCTAGAAGAACAAAATTTGGTGAGCCAAGTGGGATTTGTGTACTGATCATTTCCACCAAGTTTCATCAAGATTGGGTGAAAAAATATTTGCTGGTATTTTGGAAACACGTTATTTCTTAGTAGCTTGGCAACCCATCTCAATGAAAGTGCTTCCACAGTCTGTGCCTACGGCTACTTGAAGAGGAAACAAAGCATAGAGACAAAACTGAGAACTCCTTTATTTTATCGCGTTTCAAAGAGCTACTACAAACCATGTTGGATTTGGAGTTCCAAATTCATCTATCTATATAGGAGAGAACAGAGGGAAACCTAAATATAAAAACTGCTACTGTAGACGAAAGCTTCAAACTAGAAGAACAAAATTTGGTGAGCCAAGTGGGATTTGTGTCCTGATCATTACCACCAAGTATCATCAAAATTGGGTGAAAAAATATTTGCTGGTATTTCGGAAACTCGTAATTTCTTAGAAGATTGGCAACCCCTCTCAATGAAAGTGCTTTTCCACAGTCAGTGCCTAGGGCTACTGGAAGAGGAAACAAACCATAGAGACAAAACTGAGAACTCCATTATTTTTTCAAGTTTCAAAGAGCTACTATAAACCATGTTGGATTTAGAGTTCCAAATTCATCTATTTATATAGGAGAGAACAGAGGGAAACCTAAATATAAAAACTGCTACTGTAGACGAACGCTTCAACCTAGAAGAACAAAATTTGGTGAGCCAAGTGGGAACTGTATACTGATCATTCCCACCAAGTATCATCAAGATTGGGTGAAAAAATATTTTCTGGTATTTCGGAAACTCGTTATTTCTTAGATGCTTGGCAACCCCTCGTAGTGAAAGTGCTTTTCCACAGTCTGTGCCTAGGGCTACTTGAAGAGGAAACAAACCATAGAGACAAAAGTGAGAACTCCTTTATTTTGTCAAGTTTCAAAGAGCTACTACAATCCATGTTGGATTTAAAGTTCCAAATTCATCTATCTATATAGGAGAGAACAGAGAGAAACCTAAATATAAATACTGCTACTGTAGACGAACGCTTCAACCTAGAAGAACAAAATTTGGTAAGCCAAGTGGGATTTGTGTACTGATCATTTCCACCAAGTATCATCAAGATTGGGTGAAAAAATATTTGCTGGTATTTTGGAAACACGTTATTTCTTAGAAGCTTGGCAACAAATCTCAATGAAAGTGCTTCCACAGTCTGTGCCTAGGGCTACTTGAGGAGGAAACAAACCATAGAGACAAAACTCAGAACTCCTTTATTTTGTCAAGTTTCAAAGAGCTACTACAAACCATGTTGGATTTAGAGTTCCAAATTCATCTATCTATATATGAGAGAACAGAGTGGAACCTAAATATAAAAACGACTACTGTAGACGAACGCTTCAACCTAGAAGAACAAAATTTGGTGAGCCAAGTGGTTACTGTGTACTGATCATTACCACCAAGTATCATCAAGATTGGGTGAAAAAATATTTGCTGATATTTCGGAAACTCGTTATTTCTTAGAAGCTTGGCAACCCCTCTCAATGAAAGTGGTTTTCCACAGTCTGTGCCTAGGGCTACTTGAAGAGGAAACAAACCATAGAAACAAAACTCAGAACTCTTTATTTTGTCAAGTTTCAAAGAGCTACTACAAACCATGTTGGATTTAGAGTTCCAAATTCATCTATCTATATATGAGAGAACAGAGTGAAACCTAAATATAAAAACTGCTACTGTAGACGAACGCTTCAACCTAGAATAACAAAATTTGGTGAGCCAAGTGGGATCTGTGTACTGATCATTCGCACCAAGTATCATCAAGTTTGGGTGAAAAACTATTGGCTGGTATTTTGGAAACTCGTTATTTCTTAGAAGCTTGGCAACCCCTCTCAATGAAATTGCTTTTCCACAGTCTGTGCCTAGGACTACTTGAAGAGGAAACAAACCATAGAGACAAAACTCAGAACTCCTTTATTTTGTCAAGTTTCAAAGAGCTACTACAAACCATGTTGGATTTAGAGTTCCAAATTCATCTATCTATATATGAGAGAACAGAGTGAAACCTGAATATAAAAACTGCTACTGTAGACGAACGCTTCAACCTAGAAGAACAAAATTTGGTGAGCCAAGTGGGAACTGTTTACTGATCATTCCCACCAAGTATCATCAAGATTGGGTGAAAAAATATTTGCTGGTATTTCGGAAACTCGTTATTTCTTAGAAGCTTCTCAACCCATCTCAATGAAAGTACATTTCCCCAGTCTGTGTCTAGGGCTACTGGAAGAGGAAACAAACCATAGAGACAAAACTGAGAACTCCTTTATTTTGTCAAGTTTCAAAGAGCTACTATAAACCATGTTGGATTTAGAGTTCCAAATTCATCTATTTATATAGGAGAGAACAGGGAACCTAAATATAAAAACTGCTACTGTATACGAACGCTTCAACCTAGAAGAACAAAATTTGGTGAGCCAAGTGGGATTTGTGTCCTGATCATTACCACCAAGTATCATCAAGATTGGGTGAAAAAATATTTGCTGGTATTTCGGAAACTCGTTATTTCTTAGAAGCTTCTCAACCCATCTCAATGAAACTACATTTCCACAGTCTGTGCCTAGGGCTACTTGAAGAGGAAACAAACCATAGAGACAAAACTGAGAACTTTTTCATTTTTTCAAGTTTCAAAGAGCTACTACAAACCATGTTGGATTTAGAGTTCCAAAATCATCTATCTATATATTAGAGAACAGAGGGAAACCTAAATATAAATACTGCTACTGTAGACGAACGCTTCAACCTAGAAGAACAAAATTTGGTGAGCCAAGTGGGATTTGTGTACTGATCATTACCACCAAGTATCATCAAGATTGGGTGAAAAAATATTTGCTGGTATTTCGGAAAGTCGTAATTTCTTAGAAGATTGGCAACCCCTCTCAATGAAAGTGCTTTTCCACAGTCAGTACCTAGGGCTACTGGAAGAGGAAACAAACCATAGAGACAAAACTGAGAACTCTTTATTTTTTCAAGTTTCAAAGACCTACTATAAACCATGTTGGATTTAGAGTTCCAAATTCATCTATTTATATAGGAGAGAACAGAGGGAAACAAAATATAAAGCCCGCTACTGTAGACGAACGCTTCAACCTAGAAGTACAAAATTTGGTGAGCCAAGTGGGATTTGTGTACTGATCATTACCATCAAGAATCATCAAGATTGGGTGAAAAAATTTTTGCTGGTATTTCGAAAAATCGGAATTTCGTAGAAGCTTGGCAACCCCTCTCAATGAAAGTGCTTTTCCACAGTCTGTGCATAGGGCTACTTGAAGAGGAAACAAACCATAGAGACAAAACTGAGAACTCCTTTATTTTTTCAAGTTTCAAGGAGCTACTACAAACCATGTTGGATTTAGAGTTCCAAATTCATCTATCTATATATGAGAGAACAGAGGGAAACCTCACTATATAAACTGCTACTGTAGACGAATGCATCAACCTAGAAGAACAAAATTTGGTGAGCCAAGTGGGATTTGTGTACTGATCATTAGCAACAAGTATCATCAAGATTGGGTGAAAAAATATTTGCTGGTATTTCGGAAACTCGTTATTTCTTAGAAGCTTCTCAACCCATCTCAATGAATGTACATTTCCACAGTCTGTGTCTAGGGCTACTGGAAGAGGAAACAAACCATAGAGACAAAACTGAGAAATCCTTTATTTTTTCAAGTTTCAAAGAGCTACTACAAACCATGTTGGATTTAGAGTTCCAAATTCATCTATCTATATATGAGAGAACAGTGAAACCTAAATATATAAACGGCTACTGTAGAAGAACGCTTCAACCTAGAAGAACAAAATTTGGTGAGCCAAGTGGGATCTGTGTACTGATCATTACCTCCAAGTATCATCAAGATTGTGTGAAAAAATATTTGCTGGTATATCGGAAACTCTTTATTTCTTAGAAGCTTTGAAACACCTCTCAATGAAAGTAGTTTTCAACAGTCTGTGCCTAGGGCTACTTGAAGAGGAAACAAACCATAGAGACAAAACTCAGAACTCCTTTATTGTGTCAAGTTTCAAAGAGCTACTACAAACCATGTTGGATTTAGAGTTCCAAAATCATCTATCTATATAGGAGAGAACAGAGGGAAACCTAAATATAAAAACTGCTACTGTAGACGAACGCTTCAACCTAGAAGAACAAAATTTGGTGAGCCAAGTGGGATTTGTGTACTGATCATTACCACCAAGTATCATGAAGATTGGGTGAAAAAATATTTGCTGGTATTTCGGAAACTCGTAATTTCATAGAAGCTTGGCAACCCCTCTCAATGAAAGTGCTTTTCCACAGAGTGTGCCTAGGGCTACTTGAAGAGAAAACAAACCATAGAGACAAAACTGAGAACTCCTTTATTTTGTCAAGTTTCAAAGAGCTACTACAAACCATGTTGGATTTAGAGTTCCAAATTCATCTATCTATATAGGAGAGAACAGAGGGAAACCTAAATATAAAAACTGCTACTGTAGACGAACGCTTCAACCTAGAAGAACAAAATTTGGTGAGCCAAGTGGGATTTGTGTGCTGATCATTACCACCAAGTATCATCAAGATTGGGTGAAAAAATATTTGCTGGTATTTCGGAAAATCGGAATGTCTTAGAAGCTTGGCAACCACTCTCAATGAAAGTGCTTTTCCACAGTCTGTGCCAAAGGCTACTTGAAGAGGAAACAAACCATAGAGACAAAACTGAGAACTCCTTTATTTTTTCAAGTTTCAAGGAGCTACTACAAACCATGTTGGATTTAGAGTTCCAAATTCATCTATCTATATATGAGAGAACAGAGGGAATCCTCACTATAAAAATTGCTACTGTAGACGAATGCATCAACCTAGAAGAACAAAATTTGGTGAACCAAGTGGGATTTGTGTACTGATCATTAGCAACAAGTATCATCAAGATTGGGTGAAAAAATATTTGCTGGTATTTCGGAAACTCGTTATTTCTTAGAAGCTTGGCCACCCATCTCAGTGAAAGTGCTTTCCACAGTCTGTGCCTAGGACTACTTGAAGAGGAAACAAACCATAGAGACAAAACTGAGAACTTTTTTATTTTACCAAGTTTCAAAGAGCTACTACAAACCATGTTGGATTTAGAGGTCCAAATTCATCTATCTATATAGGAGAGAACAGAGGGAAACTAAATATAAAAACTGCTACTGTAGATGAAAGCCTCAAACTAGAAGAACAAAATTTGGTGAGCCAATTGGGATTTGTGTACCGATCATTACCACCAAGTATCATCAAGTTTGGGTGAAAAAATATTTGCTGGTATTTCGGAAACTCGTTATTTCTTAGAAGCTTCTCAACACATCTCAGTGAAAGTACATTTCCACAGTCTGTGCCTAGGGCTACTTGAAGAGGAAACAAACCATAGAGAGAAAACTGAGAACTCCTTCATTTTGTCAAGTTTCAAAGAGCTACTACAAACCATGTTGGATTTAGAGTTCCAAAATCAACTATCTATATAGGAGAGAACAGAGGGAAACCTAAATATAAAAACTGCTACTGTAGACGAACGCTTCAACCTAGAAGAACAAAATTTGGTGAGCCAAGTGGGATTTGTGTACTGATCATTACCACCAAGTATCATCAAGATTGGGTAAAAAATATTTGCTGGTATTTCGGAAACTCGTTATTTCTTAGAAGCTTGGCAACCCATCTCAATGAAAGTGCTTTTCCACAGTCTGTGCCTAGGGCTACTGGAAGAGGAAACAAACCATAGAGACAAAACTGAGAACTCCTTCATTTTGTCAAGTTTCAAAGAGCTACTATAAACCATGTTGCATTTAGAGTTCCAAATTCATCTATTTATATAGGAGAGAAGAGGGAAACCTAAATATAAAAACTGCTACTGTAGACGAACGCTTCAACCTAGAAGAACAAAATTTGGTGAGCCAAGTGGGATTTGTGTCCTGATCATTACCACCAAGTATCATCAAGATTGGGTGAAAAAATATTTGCTGGTATTTCGGAAACTCGTTATTTCTTAGAAGCTTCTCAACCCATCTCAATGAAAGTACATTTCCACAGTCTGTGCCTAGGGCTACTTGAAGAGAAAACAAACCATAGAGAAAAAACTGAGCACTCCTTCATTTTGTCAAGTTTCAAAGAGCTACTTCAAACCATGTTGGATTTAGAGTTCCAAAATCATCTATCTATATAGGAGAGAACAGAGGGAAACCTAAATATAAATACTGCTACTGTAGACGAACGCTTCAACCTAGAAGAACAAAATTTGGTGAGCCAAGTGGGATTTGTGTACTAATCATTACCACCAAGTATCATCAAGATTGGGTGAAAAAATATTTGCTGGTGTTTCGGAAACTCGTAATTTCTTAGAAGATTGGCAACCCCTCTCAATGAAAGTGCTTTTCCACAGTCAGTACCTAGGGCTACTGGAAGAGGAAACAAACCATAGAGAAAAAATTGAGAACTCTTTATTTTTTCAAGTTTCAAAGACCTACTATAAACCATGTTGGATTTAGAGTTCCAAATTCATCTATTTATATAGGAGAGAACAGAGGGAACCCTAAATATAAAAACTGCTAATGTAGACGAACGCTTCAACCTAGAAGTACAAAATTTGGTGAGCCAAGTGGGATTTGTGTTCTGATCATTACCACCAAGTATCATCAAGATTGGGTGAAAAAATATTTGCTGATATTTCGGAAAATCGTAATTTCTTAGAAGCTTGGCAACCCCTCTCAATGAAAGTGCTTTTCCACAGTCTGTGCCTAGGGCTACTTGAAGAGGAAACAAACCATAGAGACAAAACTGAGAACTCCTTTATTTTTGCAAGTTTCAAGGAGCTACTACAAACCATGTTGGATTTAGAATTCCAAATTCATCTATCTATATATGAGAGAACAGAGGGAAACCTAACTATAAAAACTGCTACTGTAGAAGACCGGATCAACCTAGAAGCACAAAATTTGGTGAGCCAAGTGGAATTTGTGTACTGATCATTACCACCAAGTATCATCAAGATTGGGTGAAAAAATATTTGCTGGTATTTCGGAAACTCGTAATTTCTTAGAAGCTTGGCAACCCCTCTCAATGAAAGTGCTTTTCCACAGTCTGTGCCTACGGCTACTTGAAGAGGAAACAAAGCATAGAGACAAAACTGAGAACTCCTTTATTTTATCGAGTGTCAAAGAGCTACTACAAACCATGTTGGATTTAGAGTTCCAAATTCATCAATCTATATAGGAGAGAACAGAGGGAAACCTAAATATAAAAACTGCTACTGTAGACGAAAGCTTCAAACTAGAAGAACAAAATTTGGTGAGCCAAGTGGGATTTGTGTCCTGATCATTACCACCAAGTATCATCAAGTTTGGGTGAAAAAATATTTGCTGGTATTTAGGAAACTCGTTATTTCTTAGAAGCTTCTCCACCCATCTCAATGAAAGTACATTTCCCCAGTCTGTGTCTAGGGTTACTGGAAGAGGAAACAAACCATAGAGACAAAACTGAGAACTTTTTCATTTTTTCAAGTTTCAAAGAGCTACTACAAACCATGTTGGGTTTAGAGTTCCAAAATCATCTATCTATATATTAGAGAACAGAGGGAAACCTAAATATAAATACTGCTACTGTAGACGAACGCTTCAACCTAGAAGAACAAAATTTGGTGAGCCAAGTGACATTTGTGTACTGATCATTACCACCAAGTATCATCAAGATTGGGTGAAAAAATATTTGCTGGTATTTCGGAAACTCGTAATTTCTTAGAAGATTGGCAACCCCTCTCAATGAAAGTGCTTTTCCACAGTCAGTACCTAGGGCTACTGGAAGAGGAAACAAACCATAGAGACAAAACTGAGAACTCTTTATTTTTTCAAGTTTCAAAGACCTACTATAAACCATGTTGGATTTAGAGTTCCAAATTCATCTATTTATATAGGAGAGAACAGAGGGAAACCTAAATATAAAAACTGCTACTGTAGACGAACGCTTCAACCTAGAAGTACAAAATTTGGTGAGCCAAGTGGGATTTGTGTTCTGATTATTACCACCAAGTATCATCAAGATTGGGTGAAAAAATATTTGCTGGTATTTCGGAAAATCGTAATTTCTTAGAAGCTTGGCAACCCTTCTCAATGAAAGTGCTTTTCCACAGTCTGTGCCTAGGGCTACTTGAAGAGGAAACAAACCATAGAGACAAAACTGAGAACTCCTTTATTTTTTCAAGTTTCAAGGAGCTACTACAAACCATGTTGGATTTAGAGTTCCAAATTCATCTATCTATATATGAGAGAACAGAGGGAAACATAACTATAAAAACTGCTACTGTAGACGAACGCTTCAACCTAGAAAAACAAAATTTGGTGAGCCAAGTGGCATTTGTGTACTGATCATTACCACCAAGTATCATCAAGATTGGGTGAAAAAATATTTGCTGGTATTTCGGAAACTCGTAATTTCTTAGAAGCTTGGCAACCCCTCTCAATAAAAGTGCTTTTCCACAGTCTGTGCCTACGGCTACTTGAAGAGGAAACAAAGCATAGAGACAAAACTGAGAACTCATTTATTTTATCGAGTTTCAAAGAGCTACTACAAACCATGTTGGATTTGGAGTTCCAAATTCATCTATCTATATAGGAGAGAACAGAGGGAAACCTAAATATAAAAACTGCTACTGTAGAAGAAAGATTCAAACTAGAAGAACAAAATTTGGTGAGCCAAGTGGGATTTGTGTCCTGATCATTACCACCAAGTATCATCAAGATTGGGTGAAAAAATATTTGCTGGTATTTCGGAAACTCGTAATTTCTTAGAAGATTGGCAACCCCTCTCAATGAAAGTGCTTTTCCACAGTCAGTGCCTAGGGCTACTGGAAGAGGAAACAAACCATAGAGACAAAACTGAGAACTCCATTATTTTTTCAAGTTTCAAAGAGCTACTATAAACCATGTTGGATTTAGAGTTCCAAATTCATCTATTTATATAGGAGAGAACAGAGGGAAACCTAAATATAAAAACTGCTACTGTAGACGAACGCTTCAACCTAGAAGAACAAAATTTGGTGAGCCAAGTGGGAACTGTTTACTGATCATTCCCACCAAGTATCATCAAGATTGGGTGAAAAAATATTTTCTGGTATTTCGGAAACTCGTTATTTCTTAGATGCTTGGCAACCCCTCGTAGTGAAAGTGCTTTTCCACAGTCTGTGCCTAGGGCTACTTGAAGAGGAAACAAACCATAGAGACAAAAGTGAGAACTCCTTTATTTTGTCAAGTTTCAAAGAGCTACTACAATCCATGTTGGATTTAAAGTTCCAAATTCATCTATCTATATAGGAGAGAACAGAGAGAAACCTAAATATAAATACTGCTACTGTAGACGAACGCTTCAACCTAGAAGAACAAAATTTGGTAAGCCAAGTGGGATTTGTGTACTGATCATTTCCACCAAGTATCATCAAGATTGGGTGAAAAAATATTTGCTGGTATTTTGGAAACACGTTATTTCTTAGAAGCTTGGCAACAAATCTCAATGAAAGTGCTTCCACAGTCTGTGCCTAGGGCTACTTGAGGAGGAAACAAACCATAGAGACAAAACTCAGAACTCCTTTATTTTGTCAAGTTTCAAAGAGCTACTACAAACCATGTTGGATTTAGAGTTCCAAATTCATCAATCTATATATGAGAGAACAGAGTGGAACCTAAATATAAAAACGACTACTGTAGACGAACGCTTCAACCTAGAAGAACAAAATTTGGTGAGCCAAGTGGTTACTGTGTACTGATCATTACCACCAAGTATCATCAAGATTGGGTGAAAAAATATTTGCTGATATTTCGGAAACTCGTTATTTCTTAGAAGCTTGGCAACCCCTCTCAATGAAAGTGGTTTTCCACAGTCTGTGCCTAGGGCTACTTGAAGAGGAAACAAACCATAGAAACAAAACTCAGAACTCTTTATTTTGTCAAGTTTCAAAGAGCTACTACAAACCATGTTGGATTTAGAGTTCCAAATTCATCTATCTATATATGAGAGAACAGAGTGAAACCTAAATATAAAAACTGCTACTGTAGACGAACGCTTCAACCTAGAATAACAAAATTTGGTGAGCCAAGTGGGATCTGTGTACTGATCATTCGCACCAAGTATCATCAAGTTTGGGTGAAAAACTATTGGCTGGTATTTTGGAAACTCGTTATTTCTTAGAAGCTTGGCAACCCCTCTCAATGAAATTGCTTTTCCACAGTCTGTGCCTAGGACTACTTGAAGAGGAAACAAACCATAGAGACAAAACTCAGAACTCCTTTATTTTGTCAAGTTTCAAAGAGCTACTACAAACCATGTTGGATTTAGAGTTCCAAATTCATCTATCTATATATGAGAGAACAGAGTGAAACCTGAATATAAAAACTGCTACTGTAGACGAACGCTTCAACCTAGAAGAACAAAATTTGGTGAGCCAAGTGGGAACTGTTTACTGATCATTCCCACCAAGTATCATCAAGATTGGGTGAAAAAATATTTGCTGGTATTTCGGAAACTCGTTATTTCTTAGAAGCTTCTCAACCCATCTCAATGAAAGTACATTTCCCCAGTCTGTGTCTAGGGCTACTGGAAGAGGAAACAAACCATAGAGACAAAACTGAGAACTCCTTTATTTTGTCAAGTTTCAAAGAGCTACTATAAACCATGTTGGATTTAGAGTTCCAAATTCATCTATTTATATAGGAGAGAACAGGGAACCTAAATATAAAAACTGCTACTGTATACGAACGCTTCAACCTAGAAGAACAAAATTTGGTGAGCCAAGTGGGATTTGTGTCCTGATCATTACCACCAAGTATCATCAAGATTGGGTGAAAAAATATTTGCTGGTATTTCGGAAACTCGTTATTTCTTAGAAGCTTGGCAACCCCTCTCAATGAAACTACATTTCCACAGTCTGTGCCTAGGGCTACTTGAAGAGGAAACAAACCATAGAGACAAAACTGAGAACTTTTTCATTTTTTCAAGTTTCAAAGAGCTACTACAAACCATGTTGGATTTAGAGTTCCAAAATCATCTATCTATATATTAGAGAACAGAGGGAAACCTAAATATAAATACTGCTACTGTAGACGAACGCTTCAACCTAGAAGAACAAAATTTGGTGAGCCAAGTGGGATTTGTGTACTGATCATTACCACCAAGTATCATCAAGATTGGGTGAAAAAATATTTGCTGGTATTTCGGAAAGTCGTAATTTCTTAGAAGATTGGCAACCCCTCTCAATGAAAGTGCTTTTCCACAGTCAGTACCTAGGGCTACTGGAAGAGGAAACAAACCATAGAGACAAAACTGAGAACTCTTTATTTTTTCAAGTTTCAAAGACCTACTATAAACCATGTTGGATTTAGAGTTCCAAATTCATCTATTTATATAGGAGAGAACAGAGGGAAACAAAATATAAAGCCCGCTACTGTAGACGAACGCTTCAACCTAGAAGTACAAAATTTGGTGAGCCAAGTGGGATTTGTGTACTGATCATTACCATCAAGAATCATCAAGATTGGGTGAAAAAATTTTTGCTGGTATTTCGAAAAATCGGAATTTCGTAGAAGCTTGGCAACCCCTCTCAATGAAAGTGCTTTTCCACAGTCTGTGCATAGGGCTACTTGAAGAGGAAACAAACCATAGAGACAAAACTGAGAACTCCTTTATTTTTTCAAGTTTCAAGGAGCTACTACAAACCATGTTGGATTTAGAGTTCCAAATTCATCTATCTATATATGAGAGAACAGAGGGAAACCTCACTATATAAACTGCTACTGTAGACGAATGCATCAACCTAGAAGAACAAAATTTGGTGAGCCAAGTGGGATTTGTGTACTGATCATTAGCAACAAGTATCATCAAGATTGGGTGAAAAAATATTTGCTGGTATTTCGGAAACTCGTTATTTCTTAGAAGCATAGCAACCCATCTCAGTGAAAGTGCTTTCCACAGTCTGTGCCTAGGACTACTTGAAAAGGAAACAAACCATAGAGACAAAATTGAGAATGTTTATTTTATCAAGTTTCAAAGAGCTACTACAAACCATGTTGGATTTAGAGTTCCAAATTCATCTATCTATATATGAGAGAACAGATGGAAACTAAATATAAAAACTGCTATTGTAGATGAAAGCTTCAAACTAGAAGAACAAAATTTGGTGGGCCAAGTGGGATTTGTGTACTGATCATTACCACCAAGTATCATCAAGTTTGGGTGAAAAAATATTTGCTGGTATTTCGGAAACTCGTTATTTCTTAGAAGCTTCTCAACCCATCTCAATGAATGTACATTTCCACAGTCTGTGTCTAGGGCTACTGGAAGAGGAAACAAACCATAGAGACAAAACTGAGAAATCCTTTATTTTTTCAAGTTTCAAAGAGCTACTACAAACCATGTTGGATTTAGAGTTCCAAATTCATCTATCTATATATGAGAGAACAGTGAAACCTAAATATATAAACGGCTACTGTAGAAGAACGCTTCAACCTAGAAGAACAAAATTTGGTGAGCCAAGTGGGATCTGTGTACTGATCATTACCTCCAAGTATCATCAAGATTGTGTGAAAAAATATTTGCTGGTATATCGGAAACTCTTTATTTCTTAGAAGCTTTGAATCACCTCTCAATGAAAGTAGTTTTCAACAGTCTGTGCCTAGGGCTACTTGAAGAGGAAACAAACCATAGAGACAAAACTCAGAACTCCTTTATTGTGTCAAGTTTCAAAGAGCTACTACAAACCATGTTGGATTTAGAGTTCCAAAATCATCTATCTATATAGGAGAGAACAGAGGGAAACCTAAATATAAAAACTGCTACTGTAGACGAACGCTTCAACCTAGAAGAACAAAATTTGGTGAGCCAAGTGGGATTTGTGTACTGATCATTACCACCAAGTATCATGAAGATTGGGTGAAAAAATATTTGCTGGTATTTCGGAAACTCGTAATTTCATAGAAGCTTGGCAACCCCTCTCAATGAAAGTGCTTTTCCACAGACTGTGCCTAGGGCTACTTGAAGAGAAAACAAACCATAGAGACAAAACTGAGAACTCCTTTATTTTGTCAAGTTTCAAAGAGCTACTACAAACCATGTTGGATTTAGAGTTCCAAATTCATCTATCTATATAGGAGAGAACAGAGGGAAACCTAAATATAAAAACTGCTACTGTAGACGAACGCTTCAACCTAGAAGAACAAAATTTGGTGAGCCAAGTGGGATTTGTGTGCTGATCATTACCACCAAGTATCATCAAGATTGGGTGAAAAAATATTTGCTGGTATTTCGGAAAATCGAAATGTCTTAGAAGCTTGGCAACCACTCTCAATGAAAGTGCTTTTCCACAGTCTGTGCCAAAGGCTACTTGAAGAGGAAACAAACCATAGAGACAAAACTGAGAACTCCTTTATTTTTTCAAGTTTCAAGTAGCTACTACAAACCATGTTGGATTTAGAGTTCCAAATTCATCTATCTATATATGAGAGAACAGAGGGAAACCTCACTATAAAAATTGCTACTGTAGACGAATGCATCAACCTAGAAGAACAAAATTTGGTGAACCAAGTGGGATTTGTGTACTGATCATTAGCAACAAGTATCATCAAGATTGGGTGAAAAAATATTTGCTGGTATTTCGGAAACTCGTTATTTCTTAGAAGCTTGGCCACCCATCTCAGTGAAAGTGCTTTCCACAGTCTGTGCCTAGGACTACTTGAAGAGGAAACAAACCATAGAGACAAAACTGAGAACTTTTTTATTTTACCAAGTTTCAAAGAGCTACTACAAACCATGTTGGATTTAGAGTTCCAAATTCATCTATCTATATAGGAGAAAACAGAGGGAAACAAAATATAAAAACTGCTACTGTAGACGAAAGCCTCAAACTAGAAGAACAAAATTTGGTGAGCCAAGTGGGATTTGTGTACTGATCATTACCACCAAGTATCATCAAGATTCTGTGAAAAAATATTTGCTGGTATTTCGGAAACTCGTTATTTCTTAGAAGCTTGGCAACCCATCTCAGTGAAAGTGCTTTCCACAGTCTGTGCCTAGGACTACTTGAAGAGGAAACAAACCATAGAGACAAAACTGAGAACTTTTTTATTTTATCAAGTTTCAAAGAGCTACTACAAACCATGTTGGATTTAGAGGTCCAAATTCATCTATCTATATAGGAGAGAACAGAGGGAAACTAAATATAAAAACTGCTACTGTAGATGAAAGCCTCAAACTAGAAGAACAAAATTTGGTGAGCCAATTGGGATTTGTGTACCGATCATTACCACCAAGTATCATCAAGTTTGGGTGAAAAAATATTTGCTGGTATTTCGGAAACTCGTTATTTCTTAGAAGCTTCTCAACACATCTCAGTGAAAGTACATTTCCACAGTCTGTGCCTAGGTCTACTTGAAGAGGAAACAAACCATAGAGAGAAAACTGAGAACTCCTTCATTTTGTCAAGTTTCAAAGAGCTACTACAAACCATGTTGGATTTAGAGTTCCAAAATCAACTATCTATATAGGAGAGAACAGAGGGAAACCTAAATATAAAAACTGCTACTGTAGACGAACGCTTCAACCTAGAAGAACAAAATTTGGTGAGCCAAGTGGGATTTGTGTACTGATCATTACCACCAAGTATCATCAAGATTGGGTAAAAAATATTTGCTGGTATTTCGGAAACTCGTTATTTCTTAGAAGCTTGGCAACCCCTCTCAATGAAAGTGCTTTTCCACAGTCTGTGCCTAGGGCTACTGGAAGAGGAAACAAACCATAGAGACAAAACTGAGAACTCCTTCATTTTGTCAAGTTTCAAAGAGCTACTATAAACCATGTTGGATTTAGAGTTCCAAATTCATCTATTTATATAGGAGAGAAGAGGGAAACCTAAATATAAAAACTGCTACTGTAGACGAAGGCTTCAACCTAGAAGAACAAAATTTGGTGAGCCAAGTGGGATTTGTGTCCTGATCATTACCACCAAGTATCATCAAGATTGGGTGAAAAAATATTTGCTGGTATTTCGGAAACTCGTTATTTCTTAGAAGCTTCTCAACCCATCTCAATGAAAGTACATTTCCACAGTCTGTGCCTAGGGCTACTTGAAGAGAAAACAAACCATAGAGAAAAAACTGAGCACTCCTTCATTTTGTCAAGTTTCAAAGAGCTACTTCAAACCATGTTGGATTTAGAGTTCCAAATTCATCTATCTATATAGGAGAGAACAGAGGGAAACCTAAATATAAATACTGCTACTGTAGACGAACGCTTCAACCTAGAAGAACAAAATTTGGTGAGCAAAGTGGGATTTGTGTACTAATCATTACCACCAAGTATCATGAAGATTGGGTGAAAAAATATTTGCTGGTGTTTCGGAAACTCGTAATTTCTTAGAAGATTGGCAACCCCTCTCAATGAAAGTGCTTTTCCACAGTCAGTACCTAGGGCTACTGGAAGAGGAAACAAACCATAGAGAAAAAACTGAGAACTCTTTATTTTTTCAAGTTTCAAAGACCTACTATAAACCATGTTGGATTTAGAGTTCCAAATTCATCTATTTATATAGGAGAGAACAGAGGGAAACCTAAATATAAAAACTGCTAATGTAGACGAACGCTTCAACCTAGAAGTACAAAATTTGGTGAGCCAAGTGGGATTTGTGTTCTGATCATTACCACCAAGTATCATCAAGATTGGGTGAAAAAATATTTGCTGATATTTCGGAAAATCGTAATTTCTTAGAAGCTTGGCAACCCCTCTCAATGAAAGTGCTTTTCCACAGTCTGTGCCTAGGGCTACTTGAAGAGGAAACAAACCATAGAGACAAAACTGAGAACTCCTTTATTTTTGCAAGTTTCAAGGAGCTACTACAAACCATGTTGGATTTAGAGTTCCAAATTCATCTATCTATATATGAGAGAACAGAGGGAAACCTAACTATAAAAACTGCTACTGTAGAAGACCGGATCAACCTAGAAGCACAAAATTTGGTGAGCCAAGTGGAATTTGTGTACTGATCATTACCACCAAGTATCATCAAGATTGGGTGAAAAAATATTTGCTGGTATTTCGGAAACTCGTAATTTCTTAGAAGCTTGGCAACCCCTCTCAATGAAAGTGCTTTTCCACAGTCTGTGCCTACGGCTACTTGAAGAGGAAACAAAGCATAGAGACAAAACTGAGAACTCCTTTATTTTATCGAGTGTCAAAGAGCTACTACAAACCATGTTGGATTTAGAGTTCCAAATTCATCAATCTATATAGGAGAGAACAGAGGGAAACCTAAATATAAAAACTGCTACTGTAGACGAAAGCTTCAAACTAGAAGAACAAAATTTGGTGAGCCAAGTGGGATTTGTGTCCTGATCATTACCACCAAGTATCATCAAGTTTGGGTGAAAAAATATTTGCTGGTATTTCGGAAACTCGTTATTTCTTAGAAGCTTCTCAACCCATCTCAATGAAAGTACATTTCCCCAGTCTGTGTCTAGGGCTACTGGAAGAGGAAACAAACCATAGAGACAAAATTGAGAACTCCTTTATTTTGTCAAGTTTCAAAGAGCTAATATAAACCATGTTGGATTTAGAGTTCCAAATTCATCTATTTATATAGGAGAGAACAGGGAAACTAAATATAAAAACTGCTACTGTATACGAACGCTTCAACCTAGAAGAACAAAATTTGGTGAGCCAAGTGGGATTTGTGTCCTGATCATTACCACCAATTATCATCAAGATTGGGTGAAAAAATATTTGCTGGTATTTCGGAAACTCGTTATTTCTTAGAAGCTTCTCAACCCATCTCAATGAAACTACATTTCCACAGTCTGTGCCTAGGGCTACTTGAAGAGGAAACAAACCATAGAGACAAAACTGAGAACTTTTTCATTTTTTCAAGTTTCAAAGAGCTACTACAAACCATGTTGGATTTAGAGTTCCAAAATCATCTATCTATATATTAGAGAACAGAGGGAAACCTAAATATAAATACTGCTACTGTAGACGAACGCTTCAACCTAGAAGAACAAAATTTGGTGAGCCAAGTGGGATTTGTGTCCTGATCCTTTCCACCAAGTATCATCAAGATTGGGTGAAAAAATATTTGCTGGTATTTCGGAAACTCGTAATTTCTTAGAAGATTGGCAACCCCTCTCAATGAAAGTGCTTTTCCACAGTCAGTGCCTAGGGCTACTGGAAGAGGAAACAAACCATAGAGACAAAACTGAGAACTCCATTATTTTTTCAAGTTTCAAAGAGCTACTATAAACCATGTTGGATTTAGAGTTCCAAATTCATCTATTTATATAGGAGAGAACAGAGGGAAACCTAAATATAAAAACTGCTACTGTAGACGAACGCTTCAACCTTGATGTACAAAATTTGGTGAGCCAAGTGGGATTTGTGTTCTGATTATTACCACCAAGTATCATCAAGATTGGGTGAAAAAATATTTGCTGGTATTTCGGAAAATCGTAATTTCTTAGAAGCTTGGCAACCCTTCTCAATGAAAGTGCTTTTCCACAGTCTGTGCCTAGGGCTACTTGAAGAGGAAACAAACCATAGAGACAAAACTGAGAACTCCTTTATTTTTTCAAGTTTCAAGGAGCTACTACAAACCATGTTGGATTTAGAGTTCCAAATTCATCTATCTATATATGAGAGAACAGAGGGAAACATAACTATAAAAACTGCTACTGTAGACGAACGCTTCAACCTAGAAAAACAAAATTTGGTGAGCCAAGTGGGATTTGTGTACTGATCATTACCACCAAGTATCATCAAGATTGGGTGAAAAAATATTTGCTGGTATTTCGGAAACTCGTAATTTCTTAGAAGCTTGGCAACCCCTCTCAATAAAAGTGCTTTTCCACAGTCTGTGCCTACGGCTACTTGAAGAGGAAACAAAGCATAGAGACAAAACTGAGAACTCCTTTATTTTATCGAGTTTCAAAGAGCTACTACAAACCATGTTGGATTTGGAGTTCCAAATTCATCTATCTATATAGGAGAGAACAGAGGGAAACCTAAATATAAAAACTGCTACTGTAGACGAAAGCTTCAAACTAGAAGAACAAAATTTGGTGAGCCAAGTGGGATTTGTGTCCTGATCATTACCACCAAGTATCATCAAGATTGGGTGAAAAAATATTTGCTGGTATTTCGGAAACTCGTAATTTCTTAGAAGATTGGCAACCCCTCTCAATGAAAGTGCTTTTCCACAGTCAGTGCCTAGGGCTACTGGAAGAGGAAACAAACCATAGAGACAAAACTGAGAACTCCATTATTTTTTCAAGTTTCAAAGAGCTACTATAAACCATGTTGGATTTAGAGTTCCAAATTCATCTATTTATATAGGAGAGAACAGAGGGAAACCTAAATATAAAAACTGCTACTGTAGACGAACGCTTCAACCTTGATGTACAAAATTTGGTGAGCCAAGTGGGATTTGTGTTCTGATCATTACCACCAAGTATCATCAAGATTGGGTGAAAAAATATTTGCTGGTATTTCGGAAAATCGTAATTTCTTAGAAGCTTCTCAACCCCTCTCAATGAAAGTGCTTTTCCACAGTCTGTGCCTAGGGCTACTTGAAGAGGAAACAAACCATAGAGAGAAAACTGAGAACTCCTTTATTTTTTCAAGTTTCAAAGAGCTACTACAAACCATGTTGGATTTAGAGTTCCAAATTCATCTATCTATATATGAGAGAACAGAGGGAGACCTAACTATAAAAACTGCTACTGTAGACGAACGGATCAACCTAGAAGCACAAAATTTGGTGAGCCAAGTGGGATTTGTGTACTGATCTTTACCACCAAGTATCATCAAGATTGGGTGAAAAAATATTTGCTGGTATTTCGGAAACTCGTTATTACTTAGAAGCTTCTCAACCCATCTCAATGAAAGTATATTTCCACAGTCTGTGCCTGGGGCTACTTGAAGAGGAAACAAACCATAGAGACAAAACTGAGAACTCCTTTATTTTGTCAAGTTTCAAAGAGCTACGACAAACCATGTTGGATATAGAGTTCCAAATTCATCTATCTATATAGGAGGGAACAGAGGGAAACCTATATATAAAAACTGCTACTGTAGACGAACGCTTCTACCTAGAAGAACAAAATTTGGTGAGCCAAGTGGGATTTGTGTACTGATCATTAGCAACAAGTATCATCAAGATTGGGTGAAAAAATATTTGCTGGTATTTCGGAAACTCGTTATTTCTTAGAAGCTTGGCAACCCCTCTCAATGAAAGTGCTTTTCCACAGTGTGTGCCTAGGGCTAATTGAAGAGGAAACAATCCATAGAGACAAAACTGAGAAATCCTTTATTTTTTCAAGTTTCAAAGAGCTCCTACAAACCATGTTGGATTTAGAGTTCCAAATTCATCTATCTATATATGAGAGAACAGTGAAACCTAAATATATAAACGGCTACTGTAGACGAACGCTTCAACCTAGAAGAAGAAAATTTGGTGAGCCAAGTGGGATCTGTGTACTGATCATTACCTCCAAGTATCATCAAGATTGGGTGAAAAAATATTTGCTGGTATATCGGAAACTCTTTATTTCTTAGAAGCTTTGCAACACCTCTCAATGAAAGTAGTTTTCAACAGTCTGTGCCTAGGGCGACTTGAAGAGGAAACAAACCATAGAGACAAAACTCAGAACTCCTATATTTTGTCAAGTTTCAAAGAGCTACTACAAACCATGTTGGATTTAGAGTTCCAAATTCATCTATCTATATATGAGAGAACAGAGTGAAACCTAAATATAAAAACTGCTACTGTAGACGAACGCTTCAACCTAGAAGAACAAATTTGGTGAGCCAAGTGGGATCTGTGTACTGTTCATTACCACCAAGTATCATCAAGAATGGGTGAAAAAAAATTTTCTGGTATTTCGGAAACTCGTTATTTCTTAGAAGCCTGGCAACCACTCTCAATGAAAGTGCTTTTCCACAGTCTGTGCCTAGGGCTACTTGAAGAGGAAACAAACCATAGAGACAAAACTCAGAAATCCTTTATTTTGTCACGTTTCAAAGAGCTACTACAATCCATGTTGGATTTAGAGTTCCAAATTCATATATCTATATAGGAGAGAACAGAGTGAATCCTAAATATAAAAACTGCTACTGTAGACGAGCGCTTCAACCTAGAAGAACAAAATTTGGTGAGCCAAGTGGGATTTGTGTACTGATCATTAGCAACAATTATCATCAAGATTGGGTGAAAAAATATTTGCTGGTATTTTGGAAACTCGTAATTTCTTAGAAGCTTGGCAACCCCTCTCAATGAAAGTGCTTTTCACAGTCTGAGCCTACGGCTACTTGAAGAGAAAACAAACCATAGAGACAAACTGAGAACTCCTTTATTTTGTCAATTTCAAAGAGCTACTACAAATCATGTTGGATTTACAGTTCCAAATTCATCTATCTATATATGAGAGAACAGAGTGAAACCTAAATATAAAAACTGCTACTGTAGACGAACGCTTCAACCTAGAAGAACAAAATTTGGTGAGCCAAGCGGGTACTGTGCACTGATCATTACCACCAAGTATCATCAAGATTGGGTGAAAAAATATTTGCTGGTACTTCGGAAACTCGTTATTTCTTAGAAGCTTGGCAACCCCTCTCAATGAAAGTGCTTTTCCAGAGTCTGCACCTAGGGCTGCTTCAAGAGGAAACAAACCATAGAGACAAAACTCAGAACTCCTTTATTTTGTCAAGTTTCAAAGAGCTACTACAAACCATGTTGGATTTAGAGTTCCAAATTCATCTATCTATATATGAGAGAACAGAGTGAAACCTAAATATAAAAACTGCTACTGTAGACGAATGCTTCAACCTAGAAGAACAAAATTTGGTGAGCCAAGTGGGATCTGTGTACTGATCATTACCACCAAGTATCATCAAGATTGGGTGAAAAAATATTTGCTGGTATTTCGGAAACTCGTTATTTCTTAGATGCTTGGCAACCCCTCTCAATGAAAGTGCTTTTCCACAGTCTGTGCCTAGGGCTACTTGAAGAGGAAACAAACCATAGAGACAAAACTCACAACTCCTTTATTTTGTCAAGTTTCAAAGAGCTACTACAATCCATGTTGGATTTAGAGTTCCAAATTCATCTATCTCTACATGAGAGAACAGAGTGAAACCTAAATATAAAAACTGCTACTGTAGACGAACGCTTCAACCTAGAAGAACAAAATTTGGTGAGCCAAGTGGGATCTGTGTACTGATCATTAACACCCAGTATCATCAAGATTGGGTGAAAAAATATTTGCTGGTATTTCGGAAACTTGTAAATTCTTAGAAGCTTGGCAAACTCTCTCAATGAAAGTGCTTTTCCACAGTCTTTGCCTAGGGCTATTTGAAGAGGAAACAAACCATAGAGACAAAACTGAGAACTCCTTTATTTTTTCAAGTTTCAAGGAGCTACTACAAACCATGTTGGATTTAGAGTTCCAAATTCATCTATCTATATATGAGAGAACAGAGGGAAACCTAAATATAAAATCTTCTACTGTAGGCGAACGCTTCAACCTAGAAGAACACTATTTGGTGAGCCAAGTGGGGTTTGTGTACTGATCATTAGCAACCAGTATCATCAAGATTGGGTGAAAAAATATTTGCTGGTACTTGGGAAACTCGTTATTTCTTAGAAGCTTGGCAACCCCTCTCAATGAAAGTGCTTTTCCACAGTCTGCGCCTAGGGCTACTCGAAGAGGAAACAAAACATAGAGACAAAACTCAGAACTCCTTTATTTTTTCAAGTTTCAAACAGCTACTACAAAACATGTTGGATTTAGAGTTCCAAATTCATCTATGTATATATGAGAGAACAGAGTGAAACATAAATATAAAAACGACTACTGTAGACGAACGCTTCAACCTAGAAGAACAAAATTTGGTGAGCCAAGTGGGATTTGTGTACTGATCATTAGCAACAAGTATCATCAAGATTGGGTGAAAAAATATTTGCTGGTATTATGGAAACTCGTTATTTCTTAGAAGCTTGGCAACCGCTCTCAATGAAATTGCTTTTCCACAGTCTGTGTATAGGGCTATTTGAAGAGGAAACAAACCATAGAGACAAAACTGAGAACTCCTTTATTTTGTCAAGTTTCAAAGAGCTACTACAAACCATGTTGGATTTAGAGTTCCAAATTCATCTATCTATATATGAGAGAACAGAGTGAAACCTAAATATAAAAACGGCTACTGTAGACGAACGCTTCAACCTAGAAGAACAAAATTTGGTGAGCCAAGTGTGATTAGTGTACTGATCATTAGCAACCAGTATCATCAAGATTGGGTGAAAAAATATTTGATGATATTTCGGAAACTCGTTATTTCTTAGAAGCTTGGCAACCCCCTCAATGAAAGAGGTTTTCCACAGTCTGTGCCTAGGGCTAATTGAAGAGGAAAGAAACCATAGAGACAAAACTCAGAACTCTTTATTTTGTCAAGTTTCAAAGAGCTACTACAAACCATGTTGGATTTAGAGTTCCAAATTCATCTATCTCTACATGAGAGAACAGAGTGAAACCTAAATATAAAAACTGATACTGTAGACGAACGCTTCTACCTAGAAGAACAAAATTTGGTGAGCCAAGTGGGATCTGTGTACTGATCATTAACACCCAGTATCATCAAGATTGGGTGAAAAAATATTTGCTGGTATTTCGGAAACTTGTAATTTCTTAGAAGCTTGGCAAACTCTCTCAATGAAAGTGCTTTTCCACAGTCTTTGCCTAGGGCTACTTGAAGAGGAAACAAACCATAGAGACAAAACTGAGAGCTCCTTTATTTTGTCAAGTTTCAAAAAGCTACTACAAACAATGTTGGATTTAGAGTTCCAAATTCATATATCTATATAGGAGAGAACAGAGGCTACCTAATTATAAAATCTTCTACTGTAGGCGAACGCTTCAACCTAGAAGAACACAATTTGGTGAGCCAAGTGGGGTTTGTGTACTGATCATTAGCAACCAGTATCATCAAGATTGGGTGAAAAAATATTTGCTGGTATTTCGGAAACTTGTAATTTCTTAGAAGCCTGGCAACCCCTCTCAATGAAAGTGCTTTTCCACAGTCTGCGCCTAGGGCTACTTGAAGAGGAAACAAAACATAGAGACAAAACTCAGAACTCCTTTATTTTGTCAAGTTACAAAGAGCTACTAAAAACCATGTTGGATTTAGAGTTCCAAATTCATCTATCTATATATGAGAGAACAGAGTTAAACCTAAATATAAAAATGGCTACTGTAGACAAAAGCTTCAACCTAGAAAAACATAATTTGGTGAGCCAAGCGGGTACTGTGTACTGATCATTACCACCAAGTATCATCAAGATTGGGTGAAAAAATATTTGCTGATATTTCGGAAACTCGTTATTTCTTAGAAGCTTGGCAACCCCTCTCAATGAAATTGGTTTTCCACAGTCTGTGCCTAGGGCTACTTGAAGAGGAAACAAACCATAGAGACAAAACTCAGAACTCTTTATTTTGTCAAGTTTCAAGGAGCTACTACAAACCATGTTGGATTTAGAGTTCCAAATTCATCTATCTCTACATGAGATAACAGAGTGAAACCTAAATATAAAAACTGATACTGTAGACGAACGCTTCAACCTAGAAGAACAAAATTTGGTGAGCCAAGTGGGATCTGTGTACTGATCATTAACACCCAGTATCATCAAGATTGGTTGAAAAAATATTTGCTGGTATTTAGGAAACTTGTAATTTCTTAGAAGCTTGGCAAACTCTCTCAATGAAAGTGGTTTTCCACAGTCTTTGCCTAGGGCTATTTGAAGAGGAAACAAACCATAGAGACAAACTGAGAACTCCTTTATTTTGTGAAGTTTCAAAGAGCTACTACAAACCATGTTGGATTTAGAGTTCCAAATTCATATATCTATATAGGAGAGAACAGAGGGAAACCTAAATATAAAATCTTCTACTGTAGGCGAACGCTTCAACCTAGAAGAACACAATTTGGTGAGCCAAGTGGGGTTTGTGTACTGATCATTAGCAACCAGTATCATCAAGATTGGGTGAAAAAATATTTGCTGGTACTTGGGAAACTCGTTATTTCTTAGAAGCTTGGCAACCCCTCTGAATGAAAGTGCTTTTCCACAGTCTGCGCCTAGGGCTACTTGAAGAGGAAACAAAACATAGAGACAAAACTCAGAACTCCTTTATTTTGTCAAGTTACAAAGAGCTACTACAAACCATGTTGGATTTAGAGTTCCAAATTCATCTATCTATATATGAGAGAACAGAGTGAAACCTAAATATAAAAACGGCTACTGTAGACAAACGCTTCAACCTAGAAGAACATAATTTGGTGAGCCAAGCGGGTACTGTGTAGTGATCATTTCCACCAAGTATCATCAAGATTGGGTGAAAAAATATTTGCTGATATTTCGGAAACTCGTTATTTCTTAGAAGCTTGGCAACCCCTCTCAATGAAAGTGGTTTTCCACAGTCTGTGCCTAGGGCTACTTGAAGAGGAAACAAACCATAGAGACAAAACTCAGAACTCTTTATTTTGTCGAGTTTCAAAGAGCTACTACAAACCATGTTGGATTTAGAGTTCCAAATTCATCTATCTATATATGAGAGAACAGAGTGAAATCTAAATATAAAAACTGATACTGTAGACGAACGCTTCAACCTAGAAGAACAAAATTTGGTGAACCAAGTGGGATCTGTGTACTGATCATTACCACCAAGTATCATCAAGTTTGGGTGAAAAAATATTTGCTGGTATTTCGGAAACTCGTTATTTCTTAGAAGCTTGGCAACCCCTCTCAATGAAAGTGGTTTTCCACAGTCTGTGCCTAGGGCTACTTGAAGAGGAAACAAACCATAGAGACAAAACTGAGAACTCCTTTATTTTGTCAAGTTTCAAAGAGCTACTACAATCCATGTTGGATTAAAGTTCAAAATTCATCTATCTATATAGGAGAGAACAGAGAGAAACCTAAATATAAAAACTGCTACTGTAGACGAACGCTTCAACCTAGAGGAACAAAATTTGGTGAGCCAAGTGGGATTTGTGTACTGATCATTACCACCAAGTATCATCAAGATTATGTGAAAAAATATTTGCTGGTACTTCGGAAACTCGTTATTTCTTAGAAGCTTGGCAACCCCTCTCAATGAAAGTGCTTTTCCAGAGTCTGCGCCTAGGGCTACTTGAAGAGGAAACAAACCATAGAGACAAAACTCAGAACTCCTTTATTTTGTCAAGTTATAAAGAGCTACTACAATCCATGTTGGATTTAGAGTTCCAAATTCATCTATCTATATAGGAGAGAACAGAGAGAAACCTAAATATAAAAACTGCTACTGTAGACGAATGCTTCAACCTAGAAGAACAAAATTTGGTGAGCCAAGTGGGATCTGTGTACTGATCATTACCACCAAGTATCATCAAGATTGGGTGAAAAAATATTTGCTGGTATTTCGGAAACTCGTTATTTCTTAGAAGCTTGGCAATCCCCTCAATGAAAGAGGTTTTCCACAGTCTGTGCCTAGGGCTAATTGAAGAGGAAAGAAACCATAGAGACAAAACTCAGAACTCTTTATTTTGTCAAGTTTCAAAGAGCTACTACAAACCATGTTGGATTTAGAGTTCCAAATTCATCTATCTCTACATGAGAGAACAGAGTGAAACCTAAATATAAAAACTGATACTGTAGACGAACGCTTCTACCTAGAAGAACAAAATTTGGTGAGCCAAGTGGGATCTGTGTACTGATCATTAACACCCAGTATCATCAAGATTGGGTGAAAAAATATTTGCTGGTATTTCGGAAACTTGTAATTTCTTAGAAGCTTGGCAAACTCTCTCAATGAAAGTGCTTTTCCACAGTCTTTGCCTAGGGCTACTTGAAGAGGAAACAAACCATAGAGACAAAACTGAGAGCTCCTTTATTTTGTCAAGTTTCAAAGAGCTACTACAAACAATGTTGGATTTAGAGTTCCAAATTCATATATCTATATAGGAGAGAACAGAGGCTACCTAATTATAAAATCTTCTACTGTAGGCGAACGCTTCAACCTAGAAGAACACAATTTGGGGAGCCAAGTGGGGTTTGTGTACTGATCATTAGCAACCAGTATCATCAGCATGGGTGAAAAAATATTTGCTGGTATTTCGGAAACTTGTAATTTCTTAGAAGCCTGGCAACCCCTCTCAATGAAAGTGCTTTTCCACAGTCTGCGCCTAGGGCTACTTGAAGAGGAAACAAAACATAGAGACAAAACTCAGAACTCCTTTATTTTGTCAAGTTACAAAGAGCTACTAAAAACCATGTTGGATTTAGAGTTCCAAATTCATCTATCTATATATGAGAGAACAGAGTTAAACCTAAATATAAAAATGGCTACTGTAGACAAAAGCTTCAACCTAGAAAAACATAATTTGGTGAGCCAAGCGGGTACTGTGTACTGATCATTACCACCAAGTATCATCAAGATTGGGTGAAAAAATATTTGCTGATATTTCGGAAACTCGTTATTTCTTAGAAGCTTGGCAACCCCTCTCAATGAAATTGGTTTTCCACAGTCTGTGCCTAGGGCTACTTGAAGAGGAAACAAACCATAGAGACAAAACTCAGAACTCTTTATTTTGTCAAGTTTCAAGGAGCTACTACAAACCATGTTGGATTTAGAGTTCCAAATTCATCTATCTCTACATGAGATAACAGAGTGAAACCTAAATATAAAAACTGATACTGTAGACGAACGCTTCAACCTAGAAGAACAAAATTTGGTGAGCCAAGTGGGATCTGTGTACTGATCATTAACACCCAGTATCATCAAGATTGGTTGAAAAAATATTTGCTGGTATTTAGGAAACTTGTAATTTCTTAGAAGCTTGGCAAACTCTCTCAATGAAAGTGGTTTTCCACAGTCTTTGCCTAGGGCTATTTGAAGAGGAAACAAACCATAGAGACAAACTGAGAACTCCTTTATTTTGTGAAGTTTCAAAGAGCTACTACAAACCATGTTGGATTTAGAGTTCCAAATTCATATATCTATATAGGAGAGAACAGAGGGAAACCTAAATATAAAATCTTCTACTGTAGGCGAACGCTTCAACCTAGAAGAACACAATTTGGTGAGCCAAGTGGGGTTTGTGTACTGATCATTAGCAACCAGTATCATCAAGATTGGGTGAAAAAATATTTGCTGGTACTTGGAAACTCGTTATTTCTTAGAAGCTTGGCAACCCCTCTGAATGAAAGTGCTTTTCCACAGTCTGCGCCTAGGGCTACTTGAAGAGGAAACAAAACATAGAGACAAAACTCAGAACTCCTTTATTTTGTCAAGTTACAAAGAGCTACTACAAACCATGTTGGATTTAGAGTTCCAAATTCATCTATCTATATATGAGAGAACAGAGTGAAACCTAAATATAAAAACGGCTACTGTAGACAAACGCTTCAACCTAGAAGAACATAATTTGGTGAGCCAAGCGGGTACTGTGTAGTGATCATTTCCACCAAGTATCATCAAGATTGGGTGAAAAAATATTTGCTGATATTTCGGAAACTCGTTATTTCTTAGAAGCTTGGCAACCCCTCTCACTGAAAGTGGTTTTCCACAGTCTGTGCCTAGGGCTACTTGAAGAGGAAACAAACCATAGAGACAAAACTCAGAACTCTTTATTTTGTCGAGTTTCAAAGAGCTACTACAAACCATGTTGGATTTAGAGTTCCAAATTCATCTATCTATATATGAGAGAACAGAGTGAAACCTAAATATAAAAACTGCTACTGTAGACAAACGCTTCAACCTAGAAGAACAAAATTTGGTGAGCCAAGTGGGATCTGTGTACTGATCATTAGCAACCAGTGTCATCAAGATTGGGTGAAAAAATATTTGCTGGTACTTCGGAAACTCGTTATTTCTTAGAAGCTTGGCAACCCATCTCAATGAAAGTGCTTTTCCAGAGTCTGCACCTAGGGCTACTTGAAGAGGAAACAAACCATAGAGACAAAACTCAGAACTCCTGTATTTTGTCAAGTTTCAAACAGCTACTACAAAACATGTTGGATTTAGAGTTCCAAATTAATCTATGTATATATGAGAGAACAGAGTGAAACATAAATACAAAAACGACTACTGTAGACGAACGCTTCAACCTAGAAGAACAAAATTTTGTGAGCCAAGTGGGATTTGTGTACTGATCATTAGCAACAAGTATCATCAAGATTGGGTGAAAAATATTTGCTGGTATTTCAGAAAATCGTTATTTCTCAGAAGCTTGGCAACCCCTCTCAATGAAATTGCTTTTCCAGAGTCTGCGCCTAGGGCTACTTGAAGAGGAAACAAACCATGGAGACAAAACTCAGAACTCCTTTATTTTGTCAAGTTTCAAAGAGCTACTTCAAACCATGTTGGATTTAGAGTTCCAAATTCATCTATCTATATATGAGAGAACAGAGTGAAACCTAAATATAAAAACGGCTACTGTAGACGATCGCTTCAACCTAGAAGAACAAAATTTGGTGAGCCAAGTGGGATCTGTGTACTGATCATTACCACCAAGTATCATCAAGTTTGGGTGAAAAAATATTTGCTGGTATTTCGGAAACTCGTTATTTCTTAGAAGCTTGGCAACCCCTCTCAATGAAAGTGGTTTTCCACAGTTGTGCCTAGGGCTACTTAAAGAGGAAACAAACCATTGAGACAAAACTGAGAACTCCTTTATTTTGTCAAGTTTCAAAGAGCTACTACAATCCATGTTGGATTTAGAGTTCCAAATTCATCTATCTATATAGGAGAGAACAGAGAGAAACCTAAATATAAAAACTGCTACTGTAGACGAACGCTTCAACCTAGAAGAACAAAATTTGGTGAGCCAATTGGGATTTGTGTACTGATCATTACCACCATGTATCATCAAGATTGGGTGAAAAAATATTTGCTAGTATTTCGGAAACTTGTAATTTCTTAGAAGCTTGGCAAACTCTCTCAATGAAACTGCTTTTCCACAGTCTGTGCCTAGGGCTACTTAAAGAGGAAACAAACCATAGAGACAAAACTGAGAACTCCTTTATTTTGTCAAGTTTCAAAGAGCTACTACAAACCATGTTGGATTTAGAGTTCCAAATTCATATATCTATATAGGAGAGAACAGAGGGAAACCTAAATATAAAAACTTCTACTGTAGGCGAACGCTTCAACCTAGAAGAACACAATTTGGTGAGCCAAGTGGGATTTGTGTACTGATTATTAGCAACCAGTATCATCAAGATTGGGTGAAAAAATATTTGCTGGTACTTCGGAAACTCGTTATTTCTTAGAAGCTTGGCAACCCCTCTCAATGAAAGTGCTTTTCCAGAGTCTGCGCCTAGGGCTACTTGAAGAGGAAACAAACCATAGAGACAAAACTCAGAACTCCTTTATTTTGTCAAGTTTCAAAGAGCTACTACAATCCATGTTGGATTTAGAGTTCCAAATTCATCTATCTATATAGGAGAGAACAGAGAGAATCCTAAATATAAAAACTGCTAGTGTAGACGAACGCTTCAACCTAGAAGAACCAAATTTGGTGAGCCAAGTGGGATCTGTGTACTGATCATTACCACCAAGTATCATCAAGATTGGGTGAAAAAATATTTGCTGGTACTTCGGAAACTTGTAATTTCTTAGAAGATTGGCAAACTCTCTCAATGAAAGTGCTTTCCACAGTCTGTGCCTAGGCCTCTTGAAGAGGAAACAAACCATAGAGACAAAACTCAGAACTCCTTTATTTTGTCAAGTTTCAAGGAGCTACTACAAACCATGTTGGATTTAGAGTTCCAAATTCATCTATCTCTACATGAGAGAACAGAGTGAAACCTAAATATAAAAACTGATACTGTAGACGAATGCTTCAACCTAGAAGAACAAAATTTGGTGAGCCAAGTGGGATCTGTGTACTGATCATTAACACCCAGTATCATCAAGATTGGGTGAAAAAATATTTGCTGGTATTTCGGAAACTTGTAATTTCTTAGAAGCTTGGCAAACTCTCTCAATGAAAGTGCTTTTCCACAGTCTTTGCCTAGGGCTACTTGAAGAGGAAACAAACCATAGAGACAAAACTGAGAACTCCTTTATTTTGTCAAGTTTCAAAGAGCTACTATAAACCATGTTGGATTTAGAGTTCCAAATTCATATATCTATATAGGAGAGAACAGAGGATACCTAAATATAAAATCTTCTACTGTAGGCGAACGCTTCAACCTAGAAGAACACAATTTGGTGATCCAAGTGGGGTTTGTGTACTGATCATTAGCAACCAGTATCATCAAGATTGGGTGAAAAAATATTTGCTGGTACTTGGGAAATTCGTTATTTCTTAGAAGCTTGGCAACCCCTCTCAATGAAAGTGCTTTTCCACAGTCTGCGCCTAGGGCTACTTGAAGAGGAAACAAAACATAGAGACAAAACTCAGAACTCCTTTATTTTGTCAAGTTACAAAGAGCTACTACAAACCATGTTGGATTTAGAGTTCCAAATTCATCTATCTATATATGAGAGAACAGAGTGAAACCTAAATATAAAAACGGCTACTGTAGACAAACGCTTCAACCTAGAAGAACATAATTTGGTGAGCCAAGTGGGATCTGTGTACTGATCATTACCACCAAGTATCATCAAGATTGGGTGAAAAAATATTTGCTGGTATTTCGGAAACTCGTTATTTCTTAGAAGCTTGGCAACCCCTCTCAATGAAAGTGGTTTTCCACAGTCTTTGCCTAGGGTCACTTGAAGAGGAAACAAACCATAGAGACAAAACTGAGAACTCCTTTATGTTGTCAAGTTTCAAAGAGCTACTACAATCCATGTTGGATTTAGAGTTCCAAATTCATCTATCTATATAGGAGAGAACAGAGAGAAACCTAAATATAAAAACTGCTACTGTAGACGAACGCTTCAACCTAGAAGAACAAAATTTGGTGAGCCAAGTGGGATTTGTGTACTGATCATTACCACCAAGTATCATCAAGATTGGGTGAAAAAATATTTGCTGGTATTTCGGAAACTTGTAATTTCTTAGAAGGTTGGCAAACTCTCTCAATGAAAGTGCTTTTCCACAGTCTGTGCCTAGGGCTACTTGAAGAGGAAACAAACCATAGAGACAAAACTGAGAACTCCTTTATTTTGTCAAGTTTCAAAGAGCTACTATAAACCATGTTGGATTTAGAGTTACAAATTCATATATCTATATAGGAGAGAACAGAGGGAAACCTAAATATAAAAACTTCTACTGTAGGCGAATGCTTCAACCTAGAAGAACACAATTTGGTGAGCCAAGTGGGATTTGTGTACTGATCATTAGCAACCAGTATCATCAAGATTGGGTGAAAAAATATTTGCTGGTACTTCGGAAACTCGTTATTTCTTAGAAGCTTGGCAACCCCTCTCAATGAAAGTGCTTTTCCAGAGTCTGCGCCTAGGGTTACTTGAAGAGGAAACAAACCATAGAGACAAAACTCAGAACTCCTTTATTTTGTCACGTTTCAAAGAGCTACTACAATCCATGTTGGATTTAGAGTTCCAAATTCATCTATCTATATAGGAGAGAAAAGAGAGAAACCTAAATATAAAAACTGCTACTGTAGACGAACGCTTCAACCTAGAAGAACACAATTTGGTGAGCCAAGTGGGATTTGTGTACTGATCATTAGCAACCAGTATCATCAAGATTGGGTGAAAAAATATTTGCTGGTACTTGGGAAACTCGTTATTTCTTAGAAGCTTGGCAACCCCTCTCAATGAAAGTGCTTTTCCAGAGTCTGCGCCTAGGGCTACTTGAAGAGGAAACAGACCATAGAGAAAAAAACTCAGAACTCCTTTATTTTGTCAAGATTCAAAGAGCTACTACAAACCATGTTGGATTTAGAGTTCCAAATTCATCTATCTATATATGAGAGAACAGAGGGAAACCTAAATATAAAAACGGCTACTGTAGACGAACGCTTCAACCTAGAAGAACAAAATTTGGTGAGCCAAGTGGGATCAGTGTACTGATCATTAACACCCAGTATCATCAAGATTGGGTGAAAAAATATTTGCTGGTATTTCGGAAACTTGTAATTTCTTAGAAGCTTGGCAAACTCTCTCAATGAAAGTGCTTTTCCACAGTCTTTGCCTAGGGCTATTTGAAGAGGAAACAAACCATAGAGACAAAACTGAGAACTCCTTTATTTTGTCAAGTTTCAAAGAGCTACTACAAACCATGTTGGATTTAGAGTTCCAAATTCATATATCTATATAGGAGAGAACAGAGTGAAACCTAAATATAAAATGTTCTACTGTAGGCGAACGCTTCAACCTAGAAGAACACTATTTGGTGAGCCAAGTGGGGTTTGTGTACTGATCATTAGCAACCAGTATCATCAAGATTGGGTGAAAAAATATTTGCTGGTACTTGGGAAACTCGTTATTTCTTAGAAGCTTGGCAACCCCTCTCAATGAAAGTGCTTTTCCACAGTCTGCGCCTAGCGCTACTCGAAGAGGAAACAAAACATAGAGACAAAACTCAGAACTCCTTTATTTTGTCAAGTTACAAAGAGCTACTACAAACCATGTTGGATTTAGAGTTCCAAATTCATCTATCTATATATGAGAGAACAGAGTGAAACCTAAGTATAAAAACGGCTACTGTAGACACACGCTTCAACCTAGAAGAACATAATTTGGTGAGCCAAGCGGGTACTGTGTACTGATCATTACCACCAAGTATCATCAAGATTAGGTGAAAAAATATTTGCTGATATTTCGGAAACTCGTTATTTCTTAGAAGCTTGGCAACCAATCTCAATGAAAGTGGTTTTCCACAGTCTGTGCCTAGGGCTACTTGAAGAGGAAACAAACCGTAGAGACAAAACTCAGAACTCCTTTATTTTGTCAAGTTTCAAAGAGCTACTACAAACCATGTTAAATTTAGAGTTCCAAATTCATCTATCTATATATGAGAGAACAGAGTGAAACCTAAATATAAAAACGGCTACTGTAGACGAACGCTTCAACCTAGAAGAACAAAATTTGGTGAGCCAAGTGGGATTAGTGTACTGATCATTAGCAACCAGTATCATCAAGATTGGGTGAAAAAATATTTGCTGATATTTCGGAAACTCGTTATTTCTTAGAAGCTTGGCAACCCCCTCAATGAAAGAGTTTTTCCACAGTCTGTGCCTAGGGCTAATTGAAGAGGAAAGAAACCATAGAGACAAAACTCAGAACTCTTTATTTTGTCAAGTTTCAAAGAGCTACTACAAACCATTTTGGATTTAGAGTTCCAAATTCATCTATCTATATATGAGAGAACAGAGTGAAACCTAAATATAAAAACTGATACTGTAGACGAACGCTTCAACCTAGAAGAACAAAATTTGGTGAGCCAAGTGGGATCTGTGTACTGATCATTACCACCAAGTATCATCAAGATTGGGTGAAAAAATATTTGCTGGTATTATGGAAACTCGTTATTTCTTAGAAGCTTGGCAACCCATCTCAATAAAAGTGCTTATACAGTCTGTGCCTAGGGGTACTTGAAGAGGAAACAAACCATAGAGACAAAACTGAGAACTCCATTATTTTGTCAAGTTTCAAAGAGCTACTACAATCCATGTTGGATTTAGAGTTCCAAATTCATCTATCTATATAGGAGGGAACAGAGAGAAACCTAAATATAAAAACTGCTACTGTAGACGAACGCTTCAACCTAGAAGAACAAAATTTGTTGAGCCAAGTGGGATTTGTGTACTGATCCTTACCACCAAGTATCATCAAGATTGGGTGAAAAAATATTTGCTGGTATTTCGGAAACTTGTAATTTCTTAGAAGCTTGGCAAACTCTCTCAATGAAAGTGCTTTTCCACAGTCTGTGCCTAGGGCTACTTGAAGAGGAAACAAACCATAGAGAGAAAACTGAGAACTTTTTTATTTTGTCAAGTTTCAAAGAGCTACTACAAACCATGTTGGATTTAGAGTTACAAATTCATATATCTATATAGGAGAGAACAGAGGGAAACCTAAATATAAAAACTTCTACTGTAGGCGAACGCTTCAACATATAAGAACACAATTTGGTGAGCCAAGTGGGATTTGTGTACTGATTATTAGCAACCAGTATCATCAATATTGGGTGAAAAAATATTTGCTGGTACTTTGGAAACTCGTTATTTCTTAGAAGCTTGGCAACCCCTCTCAATGAAAGTGCTTTTCCAGAGTCTGCGCCTAGGGCTACTTGAAGAGGAAACAAACCATAGAGACAAAACTCAGAACTCCTTTATTTTGTCAAGTTTCAAAGAGCTACTACAATCCATGTTGGATTTAGAGTTCCAAATTCATCTATCTATATAGGAGAGAACAGAGAGAAACCTAAATATAAAAACTGCTACTGTAGACGAACGCTTCAACCTAGAAGAACAAAATTTGGTGAGCCAAGTGGGATTTGTGTACTGATCATTAACACCCAGTATCATCAAGATTGGGTGAAAAAATATTTGCTGGTATTTCGGAAACTTGTAATTTCTTAGAAGCTTGGCAAACTCTCTCAATGAAAGTGCTTTTCCACAGTCTTTGCCTAGGGCTACTTGAAGAGGAAACAAACCATAGAGACAAAACTGAGAGCTCCTTTATTTTGTCAAGTTTCAAAGAGCTACTACAAACCATGTTGGATTTAGAGTTCCAAATTCATATATCTATATAGGAGAGAACAGAGGCTACCTAAATATAAAATCTTCTACTGTAGGCGAACGCTTCAACCTAGAAGAACACAATTTGGTGAGCCAAGTGGGGTTTGTGTACTGATCATTAGCAACCAGTATCATCAAGATTGGGTGAAAAAATATTTGCTGGTATTTCGGAAACTTGTAATTTCTTAGAAGCTTGGCAACCCCTCTCAATGAAAGTGCTTTTCCACAGTCTGCGCCTAGGGCTACTTGAAGAGGAAACAAAACATAGAGACAAAACTCAGAACTCCTTTATTTTGTCAAGTTACAAAGAGCTACTACAAACCATGTTGGATTTAGAGTTCCAAATTCATCTATCTATATATGAGAGAACAGAGTGAAACCTAAATATAAAAACGGCTACTGTAGACAAAAGCTTCAACCTAGAAAAACATAATTTGGTGAGCCAAGCGGGTACTGTGTACTGATCATTACCACCAAGTATCATCAAGATTGGGTGAAAAAATATTTGCTGATATTTCGGAAACTCGTTATTTCTTAGAAGCTTGGCAACCCCTCTCAATGAAAGTGGTTTTCCACAGTCTGTGCCTAGGGCTACTTGAAGAGGAAACAAACCATAGAGACAAAACTCAGAACTCTTTATTTTGTCAAGTTTCAAAGAGCTACTACAAACCTTGTTGGATTTAGAGTTCCAAATTCATGTATCTCTTCATGAGAGAACAGAGTGAAACCTAAATATAAAAACTGATACTGTAGACGAACGCTTCAACCTAGAAGAACAAAATTTGGTGAGCCAAGTGGGATCTGTGTACTGATCATTAACACCCAGTATCATCAAGATTGGGTGAAAAAATATTTGCTGGTATTTCGGAAACTTGTAATTTCTTAGAAGCTTGGCAAACTCTCTCAATTAAAGTGCTTTTCCACAGTCTTTGCCTAGGGCTATTTGAAGAGGAAACAAACCATAGAGACAAAACTGAGAACTCCTTTATTTTGTCAAGTTTCAAAGAGCTACTACAAACCATGTTGGATTTAGAGTTCCAAATTCATATATCTATATAGGAGAGAAGAGAGGGAAACCTAAATATAAAATCTTCTACTGTAGGCGAAAGCTTCAACCTAGAAGAACACAATTTTTTGAGCCAAGTGGGGTTTGTGTACTGATCATTAGCAACCAGTATCATCAAGATTGGGTGAAAAAATATTTGCTGGTACTTGGGAAACTCGTTATTTCTTAGAAGCTTGGCAACCCCTCTCAATGAAAGTGCTTTTCCACAGTCTGCGCCTAGGGCTACTCGAAGAGGAAACAAAACATAGAGACAAAACTCAGAACTCCTTTATTTTGTCAAGTTACAAAGAGCTACTACAAACCATGTTGGATTTAGAGTTCCAAATTCATCTATCTATATGTGAGAGAACAGAGTGAAACCTAAGTATAAAAACGGCTACTGTAGACACACGCTTCAACCTAGAAGAACATAATTTGGTGAGCCAAGCGGGTACTGTGTACTGATCATTACCACCAAGTATCATCAAGATTGGGTGAAAAAATATTTGCTGATATTTCGGAAACTCGTTATTTCTTAGAAGCTTGGCAACCCCTCTCAATGAAAGTGGTTTTCCACAGTCTGTGCCTAGGGCTACTTGAAGAGGAAACAAACCATAGAGACAAAACTCAGAACTCTTTATTTTGTCAAGTTTCAAAGAGCTACTACAAACCATGTTGGATTTAGAGTTCCAAATTCATCTATCTCTACATGAGAGAACAGAGTGAAACCTAAATATAAAAACTGATACTGTAGACGAACGCTTCAACCTAGAAGAACAAAATTTGGTGAGCCAAGTGGGATCTGTGTACTGATCATTAACACCCAGTATCATCAAGATTGGGTGAAAAAATATTTGCTGGTATTTCGGAAACTTGTAATTTCTTAGAAGCTTGGCAAACTCTCTCAATGAAAGTGCTTTTCCACAGTCTTTTCCTAGGGCTATTTGAAGAGGAAACAAACCATAGAAACAAAACTGAGAACTCCTTTATTTTGTCAAGTTTCAAAGAGCTACTACAAACCATGTTGGATTTAGAGTTCCAAATTCATATATCTATATAGGAGAGTGAGAGGGAAACCTAAATATAAAATCTTCTACTGTAGGCGAAAGCTTCAACCTAGAAGAACACAATTTGGTGAGCCAATTGGGGTTTGTGTACTGATCATTAGCAACCAGTATCATCAAGATTGGGTGAAAAAATATTTGCTGGTACTTGGGAAACTCGTTATTTCTTAGAAGCTTGGCAACCCCTCTGAATGAAAGTGCTTTTCCACAGTCTGCGCCTAGGGCTACTTGAAGAGGAAACAAAACATAGAGACAAAACTCAGAACTCCTTTGTTTTGTCAAGTTACAAACAGCTACTACAAACCATGTTGGATTTAGAGTTCCAAATTCATCTATCTATATATGAGAGAACAAAGTGAAAGCTAAATATAAAAACGGCTACTGTAGACAAACGCTTCAACCTAGAAGAACATAATTTGGTGAGCCAAGCGGGTACTGTGTACTGATCATTACCACCAAGTATCATCAAGATTGACTGAAAAAATATTTGCTGATATTTCAGAAACTCGTTATTTCTTAGAAGCTTGGCAACCCCTCTCAATGAAAGTGGTTTTCCACAGTCTGTGCCTAGGGCTACTTGAAGAGGAAACAAACCATAGAGACAAAACTGAGAACTCTTTATTTTGTCAAGTTTCAAAGAATTACTACAATCCATGTTGGATTTAGAGTTCCAAATTCATCTATCTATATATGAGAGAACAGAGTGAAACCTAAATATAAAAACTGATACTGTAGACGAACGCTTCAACCTAGAAGAACAAAATTTGGTGAGCCAAGTGGGATCTGTGTACTGATCATTACCACCAAGTATCATCAAGTTTGGGTGAAAAAATATTTGCTGGTATTTCGGAAACTCGTTATTTCTTAGAAGCTTGGCAACCCCTCTCAATGAAAGTGGTTTTCCACAGTCTGTGCCTAGGGCTACTTAAAGAGGAAACAAACCATAGAGACAAAACTGAGAACTCCTTTATTTTGTCAAGTTTCAAAGAGCTACTAAAATCCATGTTGGATTTAAAGTTCCAAATTCATCTATCTATATAGGAGAGAAAAGAGAGAAACCTAAATATAAAAACTGCTACTGTAGACGAACGCTTCAACCTAGACGAACAAAATTTGGTGAGCCAAGTGGGATTTGTGTACTGATCATTACCACCAAGTATCATCAAGATTGGGTGAAAAAACATTTGCTGGTATTATGGAAACTCGTTATTTCTTAGAAGCTTGGCAACCCATCTCAATGAAAGTGCTTCCACAGTCTGTGCCTAGGGCTACTTGAAGAGGAAACAAACCATAGAGACAAAACTGAGAACTCCATTATTTTGTCAAGTTTCAAAGAGCTACTACAATCCATGTTGGATTTAGAGTTCCAAATTCATCTATCTATATAGGAGAGAACAGAGAGAAACCTAAATATAAAAACTGATACTGTAGACGAACGCTTCAACCTAGAAGAACAAAATTTGGTGAGCCAAGTGGGATCTGTGTACTGATCATTACCACCAAGTATCATCAAGTTTGGGTGAAAAAATATTTGCTGGTATTTCGGAAACTCGTTATTTCTTAGAAGTTTGGCAACCCCTCTCAATGAAAGTGGTTTTCCACAGTCTGTGCCTAGGGCTACTTAAAGAGGAAACAAACCGTAGAGACAAAACTGAGAACTCCTTTATTTTGTCAAGTTTCAAAGAGCTACTAAAATCCATGTTGGATTTAAAGTTCCAAATTCATCTATCTATATAGGAGAGAAAAGAGAGAAACCTAAATATAAAAACTGCTACTGTAGACGAACGCTTCAACCTAGACGAACAAAATTTGGTGAGCCAAGTGGGATTTGTGTACTGATCATTACCACCAAGTATCATCAAGATTGGGTGAAAAAATATTTGCTGGTATTATGGAAACTCGTTATTTCTTAGAAGCTTGGCAACCCATCTCAATGAAAGTGCTTCCACAGTCTGTGCCTAGGGCTACTTGAAGAGGAAACAAACCATAGAGACAAAACTGAGAACTCCATTATTTTGTCAAGTTTCAAAGAGCTACTACAATCCATGTTGGATTTAGAGTTCCAAATTCATCTATCTATATAGGAGAGAACAGAGAGAAACCTAAATATAAAAACTGCTACTGTAGACGAACGCTTCAACCTAGAAGAACAAAATTTGGTGAGCCAAGTGGGATTTGTGTACTGATCATTACCACCAAGTATCATCAAGATTGGGTGAAAAAATATTTGCTGGTATTTCGGAAACTTGTAATTTCTTAGAGGCTTGGCAAACTCTCTCAATGAAAGTGCTTTTCCACAGTCTGTGCCTAGGGCTACTTAAAGAGGAAACAAACCATAGAGACAAAACTGAGAACTCCTTTATTTTGTCAAGTTTCAAAGAGCTACTACAAACCATGTTGGATTTAGTGTTACAAATTCATATATCTATATAGGAGAGAACAGAGGGAAACCTAAATATAAAAACTTCTACTGTAGGCGAACGCTTCAACCTAGAAGAACACAATTTGGTGAGCCAAGTGGGATTTGTGTACTGATTATTAGCAACCAGTATCATCAAGATTGGGTGAAAAAATATTTGCTGGTACTTCGGAAACTCGTTATTTCTTAGAAGCTTGGCAACCCCTCTCAATGAAAGTGCTTTTCCAGAGTCTGCGCCTAGGGCTACTTGAAGAGGAAACAAACCATTGAGACAAAACTCAGAACTCCTTTATTTTGTCAAGTTTCAAAGAGCTACTACAATCCATGTTGGATTTAGAGTACCAAATTCATCTATCTATATAGGAGAGAACAGAGAGAATCCTAAATATAAAAACTGCTACTGTAGACGAACGCTTCAACCTAGAAGAACCAAATGTGGTGAGCCAAGTGGGATCTGTGTACTGATCATTACCACCAAGTATCATCAAGATTGGGTGAAAAAATATTTGCTGGTATTTCGGAAACTCTTTCTTTCTTAGAAGCTTGGCAACCTCTCTCAATGAAAGTGCTTTTCCACAGTCTGTGCATAGGGCTACTTGAAGAGGAAACAAAACATAGAGACAAAACTCAGAACTCCTTTATTTTGTCAAGTTACAAAGAGCTACTACAAACCATGTTGGATTTAGAGTTCCAAATTCATCTATCTATATATGAGAGAACAGAGTGAAACCTAAATATAAAAACGGCTACTGTAGACAAACGCTTCAACCTAGAAGAACATAATTTGGTGAGCCAAGCGGGTACTGTGTACTGATCATTACCACCAAGTATCATCAAGATTGGCTGAAAAAATATTTGCTGATATTTTGGAAACTCGTTATTTCTTAGAAGCTTAGCAACCCCTCTCAAAGAAAGTGGTTTTCCACAGTCTGTGCCTAGGTCTACTTGAAGAGGAAACAAACCATAGAGACAAAACTCAGAACTCTTTATTTTGTCGAGTTTCAAAGAGCTACTACAAACCATGTTGGATTTAGAGTTCCAAATTCATCTATCTATATATGAGAGAACAGAGTAAAACCTAAATATAAAAACTGCTACTGTAGACAAACGCTTCAACCTAGAAGAACAAAATTTGGTGAGCCAAGTGGGATCTGTGTACTGATCATTAGCAACCAGTATCATCAAGATTGGGTGAAAAAATATTTGCTGGTACTTCGGAAACTCGTTATTTCTTAGAAGCTTGGCAACCCATCTCAATGAAAGTGCTTTTCCAGAGTCTACACCTAGGGCTACTTGAAGAGGAAACAAACCATAGAGACAAAACTCAGAACTCCTTTATTTTGTCAAGTTTCAAACAGCTACTACAAAACATGTTGGATTTAGAGTTCCAAATTAATCTATGTATATATGAGAGAACAGAGTGAAACATAAATATAAAAACGACTACTGTAGACGAACGCTTCAACCTTGAAGAACAAAATTTGGTGAGCCAAGTGGGATTTGTGTACTGATCATTAGCAACAAGTATCATCAAGATTGGGTGAAAAATATTTGCTGGTATTTCAGAAACTCGTTATTTCTCAGAAGCTTGGCAACCCCTCTCAATGAAATTGCTTTTCCAGAGTCTGCGCCTAGGGCTACTTGAAGAGGAAACAAACCATAGAGACAAAACTCAGAACTCCTTTATTTTGTCAAGTTTCAAAGAGCTACTACAAACCATGTTGGATTTAGAGTTCCAAATTCATCTATCTATATATGAGAGAACAGAGTGAAACCTAAATATAAAAACGGCTACTGTAGACGAACGCTTCAACCTAGAAGAACAAAATTTGGTGAGCCAAGTGGGATTTGTGTACTGATCATTATCAACCAGTATCATCAAGATTGGGTGAAAAAATATTTGCTGATATTTCGGAAACTCATTATTTCTTAGAAGCTTGGCAACCCCCTCAATGAAAGAGGTTTTCCACAGTCTGTGCCTAGGGCTAATTGAAGAGGAAAGAAACCATAGAGACAAAACTCAGAACTCTTTATTTTGTCAAGTTTCAAAGAATTACTACAATCCATGTTGGATTTAGAGTTCCAAATTCATCCATCTATATATGAGAGAACAGAGTGAAACCTAAATATAAAAACTGATACTGTAGACGAACGCTTCAACCTAGAGAACAAAATTTGGTGAGCCAAGTGGGATTTGTGTACTGATCATTACCACCAAGTATCATCAAGTTTGGTTGAAAAAATATTTGCTGGTATTTCAGAAACTCGTTATTTCTTAGAAGCTTGGCAACCCCTCTCAATGAAAGTGGTTTTCCAGAGTCTGTGCCTAGGGCTACTTAAAGAGGAAACAAACCATAGAGACAAAACTGAGAACTCCTTTATTTTGTCAAGTTTCAAAGAACTACTACAATCCATGTTGGATTTAAAGTTCCAAATTCATCTATCTATATAGGAGAGAACAGAGAGAAACCTAAATATAAAAACTGCTACTGTAGACGAACGCTTCAACCTAGACGAACAAAATTTGGTGAGCCAAGTGGGATTTGTGTACTGATCATTACCACCAAGTATCATCAAGATTGGGTGAAAAAATATTTGCTGGTATTATGGAAACTCGTTATTTCTTAGAAGCTTGGCAACCCATCTCAATGAAAGTGCTTCCACAGTCTGTGCCTAGGGCTACTTGAAGAGGAAACAAACCATAGAGACAAAACTGAGAACTCCATTATTTTGTCAAGTTTCAAAGAGCTACTACAATCCATGTTGGATTTAGAGTTCCAAATTCATCTATCTATATAGGAGAGAACAGAGAGAAACCTAAATATAAAAACTGCTACTGTAGACGAACGCTTCAACCTAGAAGAACAAAATTTGGTGAGCCAAGTGGGATTTGTGTACTGATCATTACCACCAAGTATCATCAAGATTGGGTGAAAAATATTTGCTGGTATTTCGGAAACTTGTAATTTCTTAGAAGCTTGGCAAACTCTCTCAGTGAAAGTGCTTTTCCACAGTCTGTGCCTAGGGCTACTTAAAGAGGAAACAAACCATAGAGACAAAACTGAGAACTCCTTTATTTTGTCAAGTTTCAAAGAGCTACTACAAACCATGTTGGATTTAGAGTTACAAATTCATATATCTATATAGGAGAGAACAGAGGGAAACCTAAATATAAAAACTTCTACTGTAGGCGAACGCTTCAACCTAAAAGAACACAATTTGGTGAGCCAAGTGGGATTTGTGTACTGATTATTAGCAACCAGTGTCATCAAGATTGGGTGAAAAAATATTTGCTGATACTTCCGAAACTCGTTATTACTTAGAAGCTTGGCAACCCCTCTCAATGAAAGTGCTTTTCCAGAGTCTGCGCCTAGGGCTACTTGAAGAGGAAACAAACCATAGAGACAAAACTCAGAACTCCTTTATTTTGTCAAGTTTCAAAGAGCTACTACAATCCATGTTGGATTTAGAGTTCCAAATTCATCTATCTATATAGGAGAGAACAGAGAGAATCCTAAATATAAAAACTGCTACTGTAGACGAACGCTTCAACCTAGAAGAACCAAATTTGGTGAGCCAAGTGGGATCTGTGTACTGATCATTACCACCAAGTATCATCAAGATTGGGTGAAAAAATATTTGCTGGTATTTCGGAAACTCGTTATTTCTTAGAAGCTTGGCAACCCCTCTCAATGAAAATGCTTTTCCACAGTCTGTGCCTAGGGCTACTTGAAGAGGAAACAAACCATAGAGACAAAACTGAGAACTCCTTTATTTTGTCAAGTTTCAAAGAGCTACTACAAACCATGTTGGATTTAGAGTTCCAAATTCATATATCTATATAGGAGAGAACAGAGTATACCTAAATATAAAATCTTCTACTGTAGGCGAACGCTTCAACCTAGAAGAACACAATTTGGTGAGCCAAGCGGGGTTTGTGTACTGATCATTAGCAACCAGTATCATCAAGATTGGGTGAAAAAATATTTGCTGGTACTTGGGAAACTCGTTATTTCTTAGAAGCTTGGCAACCCCTCTCAATGAAAGTGCTTTTCCAGAGTCTGCGCCTAGGGCTACTTGAAGAGGAAACAAACCATAGAGACAAAACTGAGAACTCCTTTATTTTGTCAAGTTTCAAAGAGCTACTACAATCCATGTTGGATTTAGAGTTCCAAATTCATCTATCTATATAGGAGAGAACAGAGAGAAACCTAAATATAAAAACTGCTACTGTAGACGAACGCTTCAACCTAGACGAACAAAATTTGGTGAGCCAAGTGGGACTTGTGTACTGATCATTACCACCAAGTATCATCAAGATTGCGTGAAAAAATATTTGCTGGTATTTCGGAAACTTGTAATTTCTTAGAAGCTTGGCAAACTCTCTCAATGAAAGTGCTTTCCACAGTCTGTGCCTAGGCCTCTTGAAGAGGAAACAAACCATAGAGACAAAACTCAGAACTCCTTTATTTTGTCAAGTTTCAAAGAGCTACTACAAACCATGTTGGATTTAGAGTTCCAAATTCATCTATCTCTACATGAGAGAACAGAGTGAAACCTAAATATAAAAACTGATACTGTAGACGAACGCTTCAACCTAGAAGAACAAAATTTGGTGAGCCAAGTGGGATCAGTGTACTGATCATTAACACCCAGTATCATCAAGATTGGGTGAAAAAATATTTGCTGGTATTTCGGAAACTTGTAATTTCTTAGAAGCTTGGCAAACTCTCTCAATGAAAGTGCTTTTCCACAGTCTTTGCCTAGGGCTATTTGAAGAGGAAACAAACCATAGAGACAAAACTGAGAACTCCTTTATTTTGTCAAGTTTCAAAGAGCTACTACAAACCATGTTGGATTTAGAGTTCCAAATTCATATATCTATATAGGAGAGAACAGAGGGAAACCTAAATATAAAATGTTCTACTGTAGGCGAACGCTTCAACCTAGAAGAACACTATTTGGTGAGCCAAGTGGGGTTTGTGTACTGATCATTAGCAACCAGTATCATCAAGATTGGGTGAAAAAATATTTGCTGGTACTTGGGAAACTCGTTATTTCTTAGAAGCTTGGCAACCCCTCTCAATGAAAGTGCTTTTCCACAGTCTGCGCCTAGGGCTACTCGAAGAGGAAACAAAACATAGAGACAAAACTCAGAACTCCTTTATTTTGTCAAGTTACAAAGAGCTACTACAAACCATGTTGGATTTAGAGTTCCAAATTCATCTATCTATATATGAGAGAACAGAGTGAAACCTAAGTATAAAAACGGCTACTGTAGACACATGCTTCAACCTAGAAGAACATAATTTGGTGAGCCAAGCGGGTACTGTGTACTGATCATTACCACCAAGTATCATCAAGATTAGGTGAAAAAATATTTGCTGATATTTCGGAAACTCGTTATTTCTTAGAAGCTTGGCAACCCCTCTCAATGAAAGTGCTTTTCCACAGTCTGTGCCTAGGGCTACTTGAAGAGGAAACAAACCATAGAGACAAAACTGAGAACTCCTTTATTTTGTCAAGTTTCAAAGAGCTACTACAAACCATGTTGGATTTAGAGTTCCAAATTCATCTATCTATATATGAGAGAACAGAGTGAAACCTAAATATAAAAACGGCTACTGTAGACGAACGCTTCAACCTAGAAGAACAAAATTTGGTGAGCCAAGTGGGATTAGTGTACTGATCATTAGCAACCAGTATCATCAAGATTGGGTGAAAAAATATTTGCTGATATTTCGGAAACTCGTTATTTCTTAGAAGCTTGGCAACCCCCTCAATGAAAGAGGTTTTCCACAGTCTGTGCCTAGGGCTCATTGAAGAGGAAAGAAACCATAGAGACAAAACTCAGAACTCTTTATTTTGTCAAGTTTCAAAGAGCTACTACAAACCATGTTGGATTTAGAGTTCCAAATTCATCTATCTATATATGAGAGAACAGAGTGAAACCTAAATATAAAAACTGATACTGTAGACGAACGCTTCAACCTAGAAGAACAAAATTTGGTGAGCCAAGTGGGATCTGTGTACTGATCATTACCACCAAGTATCATCAAGATTGGGTGAAAAAATATTTGCTGGTATTATGGAAACTCGTTATTTCTTAGAAGCTTGGCAACCCATCTCAATAAAAGTGCTTCCACAGTCTGTGCCTAGGGCTACTTGAAGAGGAAACAAACTATAGAGACAAAACTGAGAACTCCATTATTTTGTCAAGTTTCAAAGAGCTACTACAATCCATGTTGGATTTAGAGTTCCAAATTCATCTATCTATATAGGAGGGAACAGAGAGAAACCTAAATATAAAAACTGCTACTGTAGACAAACGCTTCAACCTAAACCTAGAAGAACAAAATTTGTTGAGCCAAGTGGGATTTGTGTACTGATCCTTACCACCAAGTATCATCAAGATTGGGTGAAAAAATATTTGCTGGTATTTCGGAAACTTGTAATTTCTTAGAAGCTTGGCAAACTCTCTCAATGAAAGTGCTTTTCCACAGTCTGTGCCTAGGGCTACTTGAAGAGGAAACAAACCATAGAGACAAAACTGAGAACTTTTTTATTTTGTCAAGTTTCAAAGAGCTACTACAAACCATGTTGTATTTAGAGTTACAAATTCATATATCTATATAGGAGAGAACAGAGGGAAACCTAAATATAAAAACTTCTACTGTAGGCGAACGCTTCAACATATAAGAACACAATTTGGTGAGCCAAGTGGGATTTGTGTACTGATTATTAGCAACCAGTATCATCAATATTGGGTGAAAAAATATTTGCTGGTACTTCGGAAACTCGTTATTTCTTAGAAGCTTGGCAACCCCTCTCAATGAAAGTGCTTTTCCAGAGTCTGCGCCTAGGGCTACTTGAAGAGGAAACAAACCATAGAGACAAAACTCAGTACTCCTTTATTTTGTCAAGTTTCAAAGAGCTACTACAATCCATGTTGGATTTAGAGTTCCAAATTCATCTATCTATATAGGAGAGAACAGAGAGAAAGCTAAATATAAAAACTGCTACTTTAGACGAACGCTTCAACCTAGAAGAACAAAATTTGGTGAGCCAAGTGGGATCTGTGTACTGATCATTAACACCCAGTATCATCAAGATTGGGTGAAAAAATATTTGCTGGTATTTCGGAAACTTGTAATTTCTTAGAAGCTTGGCAAACTCTCTCAATGAAAGTGCTTTTCCACAGTCTTTGCCTAGGGCTACTTGAAGAGGAAACAAACCATAGAGACAAAACTGAGAGCTCCTTTATTTTGTCAAGTTTCAAAGAGCTACTACAAACCATGTTGGATTTAGAGTTCCAAATTCATATATCTATATAGGAGAGAACAGAGGCTACCTAAATATAAAATCTTCTACTGTAGGCAAACGCTTCAACCTAGAAGAACACAATTTGGTGAGCCAAGTGGGGTTTGTGTACTGATCATTAGCAACCAGTATCATCAAGATTGGGTGAAAAAATATTTGCTGGTATTTCGGAAACTTGTAATTTCTTAGAAGCTTGGCAACCCCTCTCAATGAAAGTTCCTTTCCACAGTCTGCGCCTAGGGCTACTTGAAGAGGAAACAAAACATAGAGACAAAACTCAGAACTCCTTTATTTTGTCAAGTTACAAAGAGCTACTACAAACCATGTTGGATTTAGAGTTCCAAATTCATCTATCTATATATGAGAGAACAGAGTGAAACCTAAATATAAAAACGGCTACTGTAGACAAAGCTTCAACCTAGAAAAACATAATTTGGTGAGCCAAGCGGGTACTGTGTACTGATCATTACCACCAAGTATCTTCAAGATTGGGTGAAAAAATATTTGCTGATATTTCGGAAACTCGTTATTTCTTAGAAGCTTGGCAACCCCTCTCAATGAAAGTGGTTTTCCACAGTCTGTTCCTAGGGCTACTTGAAGAGGAAACAAACCATAGAGACAAAACTCAGAACTCTTTATTTGTCAATTTTCAAAGAGCTACTACAAACCATGTTGGATTTAGAGTTCCAAATTCATCTATCTCTTCATGAGAGAACAGAGTGAACCTAAATATAAAAACTGATACTGTAGACGAACGCTTCAACCTAGAAGAACAAAATTTGGTGAGCCAAGTGGGATCTGTGTACTGATCATTAACACCCAGTATCATCAAGATTGGGTGAAAAAATATTTGCTGGTATTCCGGAAACTTGTAATTTCTTAGAAGCTTGGCAAACTCTCTCAATGAAAGTGCTTTTCCACAGTCTTTGCCTAGGGCTATTTGAAGAGGAAACAAACCATAGAGACAAAACTGAGAACTCCTTTATTTGTCAAGTTTCAAAGAGCTACTACAAACCATGTTGATTTAGAGTTCCAAATTCATATATCTATATAGAGAGAAGAGAGGGAAACCTAAATATAAAATCTTCTACTGTAGGCGAACGCTTCAACCTAGAAGAACAAAATTTGGTGAGCCAAGTGGGATTGTGTACTGATCATTACCACCAAGTATCATCAAGATTGGGTGAAAAAATATTTGCTGGTATTTCGGAAACTTGTAATTTCTTAGAAGATTGGCAAACTCTCTCAATGAAAGTGCTTTCCACAGTCTGTGCCTAGGCCTCTTGAAGAGGAAACAAACCATAGAGACAAAACTCAGAACTCCTTTATTTTGTCAAGTTTCAAAGAGCTACTACAAACCATGTTGGATTTAGAGTTCCAAATTCATCTATCTCTACATGAATGAACAGAGTGAAACCTAAATATAAAAACTGATACTGTAGACGAACGCTTCAACCTAGAAGAACAAAATTTGGTGAGCCAAAGTGGGATCTGTGTACTGATCATTAGCAACCAGTATCATCAAGATTGGGTGAAAAAATATTTGCTGGTACTTCGGAAACTCGTTATTTCTTAGAAGCTTGGCAACCCATCTCAATGAAAGTGCTTTTCCAGAGTCTACACCTAGGGCTACTTGAAGAGGAAACAAACCATAGAGACAAAACTCAGAACTCCTTTATTTTGTCAAGTTTCAAACAGCTACTACAAAACATGTTGGATTTAGAGTTCCAAATTAATCTATGTATATATGAGAGAACAGAGTGAAACATAAATATAAAAACGACTACTGTAGACGAACGCTTCAACCTTGAAGAACAAAATTTGGTGAGCCAAGTGGGATTTGTGTACTGATCATTAGCAACAAGTATCATCAAGATTGGGTGAAAAATATTTGCTGGTATTTCAGAAACTCGTTATTTCTCAGAAGCTTGGCAACCCCTCTCAATGAAATTGCTTTTCCAGAGTCTGCGCCTAGGGCTACTTGAAGAGGAAACAAACCATAGAGACAAAACTCAGAACTCCTTTATTTTGTCAAGTTTCAAAGAGCTACTACAAACCATGTTGGATTTAGAGTTCCAAATTCATCTATCTATACATGAGAGAACAGAGTGAAACCTAAATATAAAAACGGCTACTGTAGACAAACGCTTCAACCTAGAAGAACATAATTTGGTGAGCCAAGCGGGTACTGTGTAGTGATCATTACCACCAAGTATCATCAAGATTGGGTGAAAAAATATTTGCTGATATTTCGGAAACTCGTTATTTCTTAGAAGCTTAGCAACCCCTCTCAATGAAAGTGGTTTTCCACAGTCTGTGCCTAGGGCTACTTGAAGAGGAAACAAACCATAGAGACAAAACTCAGAACTCTTTATTTTGTCGAGTTTCAAAGAGCTACTACAAACCATGTTGGATTTAGAGTTCCAAATTCATCTATCTATATATGAGAGAACAGAGTGAAACCTAAATATAAAAACTGCTACTGTAGACAAACGCTTCAACCTAGAAGAACAAAATTTGGTGAGCCAAGTGGGATCTGTGTACTGATCATTAGCAACCAGTATCATCAAGATTGGGTGAAAAAATATTTGCTGGTACTTCGGAAACTCGTTATTTCTTAGAAGCTTGGCAACCCATCTCAATGAAAGTGCTTTTCCAGAGTCTACACCTAGGGCTACTTGAAGAGGAAACAAACCATAGAGACAAAACTCAGAACTCCTTTATTTTGTCAAGTTTCAAACAGCTACTACAAAACATGTTGGATTTAGAGTTCCAAATTAATCTATGTATATATGAGAGAACAGAGTGAAACATAAATATAAAAACGACTACTGTAGACGAACGCTTCAACCTTGAAGAACAAAATTTGGTGAGCCAAGTGGGATTTCTGTACTGATCATTAGCAACAAGTATCATCAAGATTGGGTAAAAAATATTTGCTGGTATTTCAGAAACTCGTTATTTCTCAGAAGCTTGGCAACCCCTCTCAATGAAATTGCTTTTCCAGAGTCTGCGCCTAGGGCTACTTGAAGAGGAAACAAACCATAGAGACAAAACTCAGAACTCCTTTATTTTGTCAAGTTTCAAAGAGCTACTACAAACCATGTTGGATTTAGAGTTCCAAATTCATCTATCTATATATGAGAGAACAGAGTGAAACCTAAATATAAAAACGGCTACTGTAGACGAACGCTTCAACCTAGAAGAACAAAATTTGGTGAGCCAAGTGGGATTTGTGTACTGATCATTATCAACCAGTATCATCAAGATTGGGTGAAAAAATATTTGCTGATATTTCGGAAACTCATTATTTCTTAGAAGCTTGGCAACCCCCTCAATGAAAGAGGTTTTCCACAGTCTGTGCCTAGGGCTAATTGAAGAGGAAAGAAACCATAGAGACAAAACTCAGAACTCTTTATTTTGTCAAGTTTCAAAGAATTACTACAATCCATGTTGGATTTAGAGTTCCAAATTCATCTATCTATATATGAGAGAACAGAGTGAAACCTAAATATAAAAACTGATACTGTAGACGAACGCTTCAACCTAGAAGAACAAAATTTGGTGAGCCAAGTGGGATCTGTGTACTGATCATTACCACCAAGTATCATCAAGTTTGGGTGAAAAAGTATTTCCTGGTATTTCAGAAACTCGTTATTTCTTAGAAGCTTGGCAACCCCTCTCAATGAAAGTGGTTTTCCAGAGTCTGTGCCTAGGGCTACTTAAAGAGGAAACAAACCATAGAGACAAAACTGAGAACTCCTTTATTTTGTCAAGTTTCAAAGAGCTACTACAATCCATGTTGGATTTAAAGTTCCAAATTCATCTATCTATATAGGAGAGAACAGAGAGAAACCTAAATATAAAAACTGCTACTGTAGACGAACGCTTCAACCTAGAAGAACAAAATTTGGTGAGCCAAGTGGGATTTGTGTACTGATCATTACCACCAAGTATCATCAAGATTGGGTGAAAAAATATTTGCTGGTATTATGGAAACTCGTTATTTCTTAGAAGCTTGGCAACCCATCTCAATGAAAGTGCTTCCACAGTCTGTGCCTAGGGCTACTTGAAGAGGAAACAAACCATAGAGACAAAACTGAGAACTCCATTATTTTGTCAAGTTTCAAAGAGCTACTACAATCCATGTTGGATTTAGAGTTCCAAATTCATCTATCTATATAGGAGAGAACAGAGAGAAACCTAAATATAAAAACTGCTACTGTAGACGAACGCTTCAACCTAGAAGAACAAAATTTGGTGAGCCAAGTGGGATTTGTGTACTGATCATTACCACCAAGTATCATCAAGATTGGGTGAAAAAATATTTGCTGGTATTTCGGAAACTTGTAATTTCTTAGAAGCTTGGCAAACTCTCTCAATGAAAGTGCTTTTCCACAGTCTGTGCCTAGGGCTACTTAAAGAGGAAACAAACCATAGAGACAAAACTGAGAACTCCTTTATTTTGTCAAGTTTCAAAGAGCTACTACAAACCATGTTGGATTTAGAGTTACAAATTCATATATCTATATAGGAGAGAACAGAGGGAAACCTAAATATAAAAACTTCTACTGTAGGCGAACGCTTCAACCTAGAAGAACACAATTTGGTGAGATAAGTGGGATTTGTGTACTGATTATTAGCAACCAGTATCATCAAGATTGGGTGAAAAAATATTTGCTGATACTTCGGAAACTCGTTATTTCTTAGAAGCTTGGCAACCCCTCTCAATGAAAGTGCTTTTCCAGAGTCTGCGCCTAGGGCTACTTGAAGAGGAAACAAACCATAGAGACAAAACTCAGAACTCCTTTATTTTGTCAAGTTTCAAAGAGCTACTACAATCCATGTTGGATTTAGAGTTCCAAATTCATCTATCTATATAGGAGAGAACAGAGAGAATCCTAAATATAAAAACTGCTACTGTAGACGAACTCTTCAACCTAGAAGAACCAAATTTGGTGAGCCAAGTGGGATCTGTGTACTGATCATTACCACCAAGTATCATCAAGATTGGGTGAAAAAATATTTGCTGGTATTTCGGAAACTCGTTATTTCTTAGAAGCTTGGCAACCCCTCTCAATGAAAATGCTTTTCCACAGTCTGTGCCTAGGGCTACTTGAAGAGGAAACAAACCATAGAGACAAAACTGAGAACTCCTTTATTTTGTCAAGTTTCAAAGAGCTACTACAATCCATGTTGGATTTAGAGTTCCAAATTCATCTATCTATATAGGAGAGAACAGAGAGAAACCTAAATATAAAAACTGCTACTGTAGGCGAACGCTTCAACCTAGAAGAACAAAATTTGGTGAGCCAAGTGGGATTTGTGTACTGATCATTACCACCAAGTATCCTCAAGATTGGGTGAAAAAATATTTGCTGGTATTTCGGAAACTTGTAATTTCTTAGAAGATTGGCAAACTCTCTCAATGAAAGTGCTTTCCACAGTCTGTGCCTAGGCCTCTTGAAGAGGAAACAAACCATAGAGACAAAACTGAGAACTCCTTTATTTTGTCAAGTTTCAAAGAGCTACTACAATCCATGTTGGATTTAGAGTTCCAAATTCATCTATCTATATAGGAGAGAACAGAGAGAAACCTAAATATAAAAACTGCTACTGTAGGCGAACGCTTCAACCTAGAAGAACAAAATTTGGTGAGCCAAGTGGGATCTGTGTACTGATCATTAACACCCAGTATCATCAAGATTGGGTGAAAAAATACTTGCTGGTATTTCGGAAACTTGTAATTTCTTAGAAGCTTGGCAAACTCTCTCAATGAAAGTGCTTTTCCACAGTCTTGCCTAGGGCTACTTGAAGAGGAAACAAACCATAGAGACAAAACTGAGAACTCCTTTATTTTGTCAAGTTTCAAAGAGCTACCAGAAACCATGTTGGATTTAGAGTTCCAAATTCATATATCTATATAGGAGAGAACAGAGTATACCTAAATATAAAATCTTCTACTGTAGGCGAACGCTTCAACCTAGAAGAACACAATTTGGTGAGCCAAGCGGGGTTTGTGTACTGATCATTAGCAACCAGTATCATCAAGATTGGGTGAAAAAATATTTGCTGGTACTTGGGAAACTCGTTATTTCTTAGAAGCTTGGCAACCCCTCTCAATGAAAGTGCTATTCCACAGTCTGCGCCTAGGGCTACTTGAAGATTAAACAAAACATAGAAACAAAACTCAGAACTCCTTTATTTTGTCAAGTTACAAAGAGCTACTACAAACCATGTTGGATTTAGAGTTCCAAATTCATCTATCTATATATGAGAGAACAGAGTGAAACCTAAATATAAAAACGGCTACTGTAGACAAACGGTTCAACCTAGAAGAACATAATTTGTGAGCCAAGTGGGATCTGTGTACTGATCATTACCACCAAGTATCATCAAGATTGGGTGAAAAAATATTTGCTGGTATTTCGGAAACTCGTTATTTCTTAGAAGCTTGGCAACCCCTCTCAATGAAAGTGGTTTTCCACAGTCTGTGCCTAGGGTTACTTGAAGAGGAAACAAACCATAGAGACAAAACTGAGAACTCCTTTATGTTGTCAAGTTTCAAAGAGCTACTAAAATCCATGTTGGATTTAAAGTTCCAAATTCATCTATCTATATAAGAGAGAACAGAGAGAAACCTAAATATAAAAACTGCTAGTGTAGACGAACGCTTCAACCTAGAAGAACAAAATTTAGTGAGCCAAGTGGGATTTGTGTACTGATCATTTCCACCAAGTATCATCAAGATTGGGTGAAAAAATATTTGCTGGTAATTCGGAAACTTGTAATTTCTTAGAAGCTTGGCAAACTCTCTCAATGAAAGTGCTTTTCCACAGTCTGTGCCTAGGGCTACTTGAAGAGGAAACAAACCATAGAGACAAAACTGAGAACTCCTTTATTTTGTCAAGTTTCAAAGAGCTACTATAAACCATGTTGGATTTAGAGTTACAAATTCATATATCTATATAGGAGAGAACAGAGGGAAACCTAAATATAAAAACTTCTACTGTAGGCGAACGCTTCAACCTAGAAAAACACAATTTAGTGAGCCAAGTGGGATTTGTGTACTGATCATTAGCAACCAGTATCATCAAGATTGGGTGAAAAAATATTTGCTGGTATTTCGGAAACTTGTAATTTCTTAGAAGCTTGGCAAACTCTCTCAATGAAAGTGCTTTTCCACAGTCTGTGCCTTTGGCTACTTGAAGAGGAAACAAACCATAGAGACAAAACTGAGAACTCCTTTATTTTGTCAAGTTTCAAAGAGCTACTTCAAACCATGTTGGATTTAGAGTTACAAATTCATATATCTATATAGAAGAGAACAGAGGGAAACCTAAATATATATACTTCTACTGTAGGCGAACGCTTCAACCTAGAAGAACAAAATTTGGTGAGCCAAGTGGGATCTGTGTACTGATCATTACCACCAAGTATCATCAAGATTGGGTGAAAAAATATTTGCTGGTATTTTGGAAACTCGTTTTTTCTTAGAAGCTTGGCAACCCCTCTCAATGAAATTGCTTTTCCACAGTCTGTGCCTAGGGCTATTTGAAGAGGAAACAAACCATAGAGACAAAACTGAGAACTCCTTTATTTTGTCAAGTTTCAAAGAGCTACTACAAACCATGCTGGATTTAGAGTTCCAAATTCATGTATCTATATAGGAGAGAACAGAGCTAAACCTAAATATAAAAACTTCTACTGTAGGCGAACGCTTCAACCTAGAAGAACACAAATTGGTGAGCCAAGTGGGATTTGTGTACTGATCAATTGCAACCAGAATCATCAAGATTGGGTGAAAAAATATTTGCTGGTACTTCGGAAACTCGTTATTTCTTAGAAGCTTGGCAACCCCTCTCATTGAAAGTGCTTTTCCACAGTCTGTGCCTAGGGCTACTTGAAGAGGAAACAAACCATAGAGACAAAACTCAGAACTCCTTTTTTTTGTCAAGTTTCAAAGAGCTACTACAAACAATGTTGGATTTAGAGTTCCAAATTCATATATCTATATAGGAGAGAACAGAGGGAAACCTAAATATATAAACTGCTACTGTAGACGAACGCTTCAACCTAGAAGAACAAAATTTGGTGAGCCAAGTGGGATCTGTGTGCTGATCATTACCACCAAGTATCATCAAGATTGGGTGAAAAAATATTTGCTGGTATTTCAGAAATTCGTTATTTCTTAGAAGCTTGGCAACGCCTCTCAATGAAAGTGGTTTTCCACAGTCTATGCCTAGGTCTACTTGAAGAGGAAACAAACCATAGAGACAAAACTGAGAACTCCTTTATTTTGTCAAGTTTCAAAGAGCTACTACAAACCATGTTGGATTTAGAGTTACAAATTCATATATCTATATAGGAGAGAACAGAGGGCAACCTAAATATATAAACTTCTACTGTAGGCGAACGCTTCAACCTAGAAGAACACAATTTGGTGAGCCAAGTGGGATTTGTGTACTGATCATTAGCAACCAGTATCATCAAGATTGGGTGAAAAAATATTTGCTGGTACTTGGGAAACTCGTTATTTCTTAGAAGCTTGGCAACCCCTCTCAATGAAAGTGCTTTTCCAGAGTCTGCGCCTAGGGCTACTTGAAGAGGAAACAAACCATAGAGACAAAACTCACAACTCCTTTATTTTGTCAAGTTTCAAAGAGCTACTACAATCCATGTTGGATTTAGAGTTCCAAATTCATCTATCTATATAGGAGAGAACAGAGAGAAACCTAAATATAAAAACTGCTACTGTAGACGAACGCTTCAACCTAGAAGAACAAAATTTGGTGAGCCAAGTGGGATCTGTTTACTGATCATTACCAACAAGTATCATCAAGATTGGGTGAAAAAATATTTGCTGGTATTTCGGAAACTCGTTATTTCTTAGAAGCTTGGCAACCCCTCTCAATGAAAGTGCTTTTCCACAGTCTGTGCCTAGGGCTACTTGAAGAGGAAACAAACCATAGAGACAAAACTGAGAACTCCTTTATTTTGTCAAGTTTCAAAGAGCTACTACAATCCATGTTGGATTTAGAGTTCCAAATTCATCTATCTATATAGGAGAGAACAGAGAGAAACCTAAATATAAAAACTGCTACTGTAGACGAAGGCTTCAACCTAGAAGAACAAAATTTGGTGATCCAAGTGGGATCTGTGTACTGATCATTACCACCAAGTATCATCAAGATTGGGTGAAAAAATATTTGCTGGTATTTCGGAAACTTGTAAATTCTTAGAAGCTTGGCAAACTCTCTCAATGAAAGTGCTTTTCCACAGTCTGTGCCTAGGGCTACTTGAAGAGGAAACAAACCATAGAGACAAAACAGAGAACTCCTTTATTTTCTCAAGTTTCAAAGAGCTACTACAAACCATGTTGGATTTAGAGTTACAAATTCATATATCTATATAGGAGAGAACAGAGGGAAACCTAAATATAAAAAATTCTACTGTAGGCGAACGCTTCAACCTAGAAGAAAACAATTTGGTGAGCCAAGTGGGATTTGTGTACTGATCATTAGCAACCAGTATCATCAAGATTGGGTGAAAAAATATTTGCTGGTACTTGGGAAACTCGTTATTTCTTAGAAGCTTGGCAACCCCTCTCAATGAAAGTGCTTTTCCATAGACTGCGCCTAGGGCTACTTGAAGAGGAAACAAACCATTGAGAAAAAAACTCAGAACTCCTTTATTTTGTCAAGTTTCAAAGAGCTACTACAAACCATGTTGGATTTAGAGTTCCAAATTCATCTATCTATATATGAGAGAACACAGTGATACCTAAATATAAAAACGACTACTGTAGACGAACGCTTCAACCTAGAAGAACAAAATTTGGTGAGCCAAGTGGGATCTGTGTGCTGATCATTACCACCAAGTATCATCAAGATTGGGTGAAAAAATATTTGCTGGTATTTCAGAAATTCGTTATTTCTTAGAAGCTTGGCAACGCCTCTCAATGAAAGTGGTTTTCCACAGTCTATGCCTAGGGCTACTTGAAGAGGAAACAAACCATAGAGAAAAAACTCAGAACTCCTTTATTTTGTCAAGTTTCAAAGAGCTACTACAAACCATGTTGGATTTAGAGTTCCAAATTCATCTATCTATATATGAGAGAACAGAGTGAAACCTAAATATAAAAACTGCTACTGTAGACGAACGCTTCAACCTAGAAGAACAAAATTTGGTGAGCCAAGTGGGATCTGTGTACTGATCATTAGCAACATGTATCATCAAGATTGGGTGAAAAAATATTTGCTGGTATTTTGGAAACTCGTTATTTCTTAGAAGCTTGGCAACCCCTCTCAATTAAAGTGCTTTTCCACAGTCTGTGCCTAGGCCTCTTGAAGAGGAAACAAACCATGGAGACAAAACTCAGAACTCCTTTATTTTGTCAAGTTTCAAAGAGCTACTACAAACCATGTTGGATTTAGAGTTCCAAATTCATGTATCTATATAGGAGAGAACAGAGAGAAACCTAAATATAAAAACTGCTACTGTAGACGAACGCTTCAACCTAGACGAACAAAATTTGGTGAGCCAACTGGGATTTGTGTACTGATCATTACCACCAAGTATCATCAAGATTGGGTGAAAAAATATTTGCTGGTATTATGGAAACTCGTTATTTCTTAGAAGCTTGGAAACCCCTCTCAATGAAATTGCTTTTCCACAGTCTGTGCCTAGAGCTATTTTAAGAGGAAACAAACCATAGAGACAAAACTGAGAACTCCTTTATGTTGTCATGTTTCAAAGAGCTACTACAAACCATGTTGGATTTAGAGTCCAAATTCATGTATCTATATAGGAGAGAACAGAGCTAAACCTAAATATAAAAACTTCTACTGTAGGCGAACGCTTCAACCTAGAAGAACACAATTTGGTGAGCCAAGTGGGATTTGTGTACTGATCATTAGCAACAAGTATCATCAAGATTGGGTGAAAAAATATTTTCTGGTATTTCAGAAACTCGTTATTTCTTAGAAGCTTGGAAACCCCTCTCAATGAAAGTGCTTTTCCACAGTGTGTGCCTAGTGCTAATTGAAGAGGAAACAATCCATAGAGACAAAACTGAGAACTCCTTTATTTTGTCAAGTTTCAAAGAGGTACTACAAACCATGTTGGATTTAGAGTTCCAAATTCATCTATCTATACAGGAGAGAATAGAGGGAAACCTAAATATAAAAACTGCTACTGTAGACGAACGCTTCAACCTAGAAGAACAAAATTTGGTGAGCCAAGTGGGATCTGTGTACTGATCATTACCACCAAGTATCATCAAGATTGGGTGAAAAAATATTTGCTGCTATTTCGGAAACTCGTTATTTCTTAGAAGCTTGGCAACCCCTCTCAATGAAAATGCTTTTCCACAGTCTGTGCCTAGGGCTACTTGAAGAGGAAACAAACCATAGAGACAAAACTGAGAACTCCTTTATTTTGTCAAGTTTCAAAGAGCTACTATAAACCATGTTGGATTTAGAGTTACAAATTCATATATCTATATAGGAGAGAACAGAGGGAAACCTAAATATAAAAACTTCTACTGTAGGCGAACGCTTCAACCTAGAAGAACACAATTTGGTGAGCCAAGTGGGATTTGTGTACTGATCATTAGCAACCAGTATCATCAAGATTGGGTGAAAAAATATTTGCTGGTACTTCGGAAACTCGTTATTTCTTAGAAGCTTGGCAACCCCTCTCAATGAAAGTGCTTTTCCAGAGTCTGCGCCTAGGTCTACTTGAAGAGGAAACAAATCATAGAGACAAAACTCAGAACTCCTTTATTTTGTCAAGTTTCAAAGAGCTACTACAATCCATGTTGGATTTAGAGTTCCAAATTCATCTATCTATATAGGAGAGAACAGAGAGAAACCTAAATATAAAAACTGCTACTGTAGACGAACGCTTCAAACTAGAAGAACAAAATTTGGTGAGCCGAGTGGGATCTGTGTACTGATCATTACCACCAAGTATCATCAAGATTGGGTGAAAAAATATTTGCTGGTATTTCGGAAACTCGTTATTTCTTAGAAGCTTGGCAACCCCTCTCAATGAAAGTGCTTTTCCACAGTCTGTGCCTAGAGCTACTTGAAGAGGAAACAAACCATAGAGAAAAAAACTCAGAACTCCTTTATTTTGTCAAGTTTCAAAGAGCTACTACAAACCATGTTGGATTTAGAGTTCCAAATTCATCTATCTATATAGGAGAGTACAGAGAGAAACATAAATATAAAAACTGCTACTGTAGACGAACGCTTCAACCTAGAAGAACAAAATTTGGTGAGCCAAGTGGCATTTGTGTACTGATCATTAGCAACAAGTATCATCAAGATTGGGTGAAAAAATATTTGCTGGTACTTCGGGAACTCATTATTTCTTAGAAGCTTGGCAACCCCTCTCAATGAAAGTGGTTTTCCACAGTCTGTGCCTAGGGCTAATTGAAGAGGAAACAAACCATAGAGACAAAACTCAGAACTCTTTATTTTGTCAAGTTTCAAAGAGCTACTACAAACCATGTTGGATTTAGAGTTCCAAATTCATCTATGTATATAGGAGAAAACAGAGTGAAACCTAAATATAAAAACTGCTACTGTAGACGAACGCTTCAACCTAGAAGAACAAAATTTCCTGAGCCAAGTGGGATCTGTGTACTGATCATTACCACCAAGTATCATCAAGATTGGTTGAAAAAATATTTGCTGGTATTTCGGAAACTCGTTATTTCTTAGAAGCTTGGCAACCCCTCTCAATGAAAGTGGTTTTCCACAGTCTGTGCCTAGGGCTACTTGAAGAGGAAACAAACCATAGAGAAAAAACTGAGAACTCCTTTATTTTGTCAAGTTTCAAAGAGCTACTACAATCCATGTTGGATTTAAAGTTCCAAATTCATCTATCTATATAGGAGAGAACAGAGAGAAACCTAAATATAAAAACTGCTACTGTAGACGAACGCTTCAACCTAGACGAACAAAATTTGGTGAGCCAAGTGGGATTTGTGTACTGATCATTACCACCAAGTATCATCAAGATTGGGTGAAAAAATATTTGCTGGTATTATGGAAACTCGTTATTTCTTAGAATCTTGGCAACCCATCTCAATGAAAGTGCTTCCACAGTCTGTGCCTAGGTCTACTTGAAGAGGAAACAAACCATAGAGACAAAACTGAGAACTCCTATATTTTGTCAAGTTTCAAAGAGCTACTACAATCCATGTTGGATTTAGAGTTCCAAATTCATCTATCTATATAGGAGAGAACAGAGAGAAACCTAAATACAAAAACTGCTACTGTAGACGAACGCTTCAACCTAGAAGAACAAAATTTGGTGAGCCAAGTGGGATTTGTGTACTGATCATTACCACCAAGTATCATCAAGATTGGGTGAAAAAATATTTGCTGGTATTTCGGAAACTTGTAAATTCTTAGAAGCTTGGCAAACTCTCTCAATGAAAGTGCTTTTCCACAGTCTGTGCCTAGGGCTACTTGAAGAGGAAACAAACCATAGAGACAAAACAGAGAACTCCTTTATTTTGTCAAGTTTCAAAGAGCTACTACAAACCATGTTGGATTTAGAGTTACAAATTCATATATCTATATAGGAGAGAACAGAGGGAAACCTAAATATAAAAACTTCTACTGTAGGCGAACGCTTCAACCTAGAAGAACACAATTTGGTGAGCCAAGTGGGATTTGTGTACTGATCATTAGCAACCAGTATCATCAAGATTGGGTGAAAAAATATTTGCTGGTACTTCGGAAACTCGTTATTTCTTAGAAGCTTGGCAACCCCTCTCAATGAAAGTGCTTTTCCAGAGTCTGCGCCTAGGGCTACTTGAAGAGGAAACAAACCATAGAGACAAAACTCAGAACTCCTTTATTTTGTCAAGTTTCAAAGAGCTACTACAATCCATGTTGGATTTAGAGTTCCAAATTTATCTATCTATATAGGAGAGAACAGAGAGAATCCTAAATATAAAAACTGCTACTGTAGATGAACGCTTCAACCTAGAAGAACAAAATTTGGTGAGCCAAGTGGGATCTGTGTACTGATCATTACCACCAAGTATCATCAAGATTGGGTGAAAAAATATTTGCCGGTATTTCGGAAACTCGTTATTTCTTAGAAGCTTGGCAACCCCTCTCAATGAAAGTGCTTTTCCACAGTCTGTGCCTAGCGCTACTTCAAGAGGAAACAAACCATAGAGACAAAACTGAGAACTCCTTTATTTTGTCAAGTTTCAAAGAGCTACTACAATCCATGTTGGATTTAGAGTTCCAAATTCATCTATCTATATAGGAGAGAACAGAGAGAAACCTAAATATTAAAACTGCTACTGTAGACGAACGCTTCAACCTAGAAGAACAAAATTTGGTGATCCAAGGGGGATCTGTGTACTGATCATTACCACCAAGTATCATCAAGATTGGGTGAAAAAATATTTGCTGGTATTTCGGAAACTTGTAATTTCTTAGAAGCTTGGCAAACTCTCTCAATTAAAGTGCCCTTCCACAGTCTGTGCCTAGGGCTACTTGAAGAGGAAACAAACCATAGAGACAAAACAGAGAACTCCTTTATTTTGTCAAGTTTCAAAGAGCTACTACAAACCATGTTGGATTTAGAGTTACAAATTCATATATCTATATAGGAGAGAACAGAGGGAAACCTAAATATAAAAACTTCTACTGTAGGCGAACGCTTCAACCTAGAAGAACACAATTTGGTGAGCCAAGTGGGATTTGTGTACTGATCATTAGCAACCAGTATCATCAAGATTGGGTGAAAAAATATTTGCTGGTACTTGGGAAACTCGTAATTTCTTAGAAGCTTGGCAACCCCTCTCAATGAAAGTGCTTTTCCAGAGTCTGCGCCTAGGTCTACTTGAAGAGGAAACAGACCATAGAGAAAAAAAACTAAGAACTCCTTTATTTTGTCAAGTTTCATTGAGCTACTACAAACAATGTTGGATTTAGAGTTCCAAATTCATATATCTATATAGGAGAGAACAGAGGGAAACCTAAATATAAAAACTGCTACTGTAGGCAAACGCTTCAACCTAGCAGAACACGATTTGGTGAGCCAAGTGGGATTTGTGTACTGATCATTAGCAACAAGTATCATCAAGATTGGGTGAAAAAATATTTGCTGGTATTTCAGAAACTCTTTATTTCTTACAAGCTTGGCAAGCCCTCTCAATGAAAGTGCTTTTCCACAGTGTGTGCCTAGTGCTAATTGAAGAGGAAACAATCCATAGAGACAAAACTGAGAACTCCTTTATTTTGTCAAGTTTCAAAGAGGTACTACAAACCATGTTGTATTTAGAGTTCCAAATTCATCTATCTATACAGGAGAGAACAGAGGGAAACCTAAATATAAAAACTGCTACTGTAGACGAACGCTTCAACCTAGAAGAACAGAATTTGGTGAGCCAAGTGGGATCTGTGTACTGATCATTCCCACCAAGTATCATCAAGATTGGGTGAAAAAATATTTGCTGGTATTTCGGAAACTCGTTAATTCTTAGAAGCTTGGCAACACCTCTCAATGAAAGTGGTTTTCCACAGTCTTTGCCTAGGGCTATTTGAAGAGGAAACAAACCATAGAGACAAATCTCAGAACTCCTTTATTTTGTCAAGTTTCATAGAGCTACTACAAACCATGTTGGATTTAGAGTTCCAAATTCATCTATCTATATATGAGAGAACAGAGTGAAACCTAAATATAAAAACTGCTACTGTAGACGAACGCTTCAACCTAGAATAACGAAATTGGTGGAGCCAAGTGGGATCTGTGTACTGATTTTTAGCAACATGTATCATCAAGATTGGGTGAAAAAATATTTGCTGGTATTTCGGAAACTCGTTATTTCTTAGAAACTTGGCAACCCATCTCAATGAAAGTGCTTTTCCACAGTCTGTGCCTAGGGATACTTGAAGAGGAAACAAATAATAGAGACAAAACTGAGAACTCCTTTATTTTGTCAAGTTTCAAAGAGCTACTACAAACCATGTTGGATTTAGAGTTCCAAATTCATCTATCTATATAGGAGAGAACAGAGAGAAACCTAAATATAAAAACTGCTACTGTAGACGAACGCTTCAACCTAGAAGAACAAAATTGGGTGAGCCAATTAGGATTTGTGTACTGATCATTACCACCAAGTGTCATCAAGATTGGGTGAAAAAATATTTGCTGGTATTTCGGAAACTTGTAATTTCTTAGAAGCTTGGCAAACTCTCTCAATGAAAGTGCTTTTCCACATTCTGTGCCTAGGGCGACATGAAGAGAAAACAAACCATGGAGACAAAACTGAGAACTCCTTTATTTTGTCAAGTTTCAAAGAGCTACTACAAACCATGTTGGATTTAGAGTTCCAAATTCATATATCTATAGGAGAGAACAGAGGGAAACCTAAATATAAAAACTGCTACTGTAGGCGAACGCTTCAACCTAGCAGAACACAATTTGGTGAGCCAAGTGGGATTTGTGTACTGATCATTAGCAACAAGTATCATCAAGATTGGGTGAAAAAATATTTGCTGGTATTTCAGAAACTCGTTATTTCTTAGAAGCTTGGCAACCCCTCTCAATGAAAGTGCGTTTCCACAGTGTGTGCCTAGTGCTAATTGAAGAGGAAACAATCCATAGAGACAAAACTGAGAACTCCTTTATTTTGTCAAGTTTCAAAGAGCTACTACAAACCATGTTGGATTTAGACTTCCAAATTCATCTATCTATATATGAGAGAACAGAGTGAAACCTAAATATAAAAACTGCTACTGTAGACGAACGCTTCAACCTAGAAGAAGAAAATTTGGTGAGCCAAGTGGGATCTGTGTACTGATCATTACCACCAAGTATCATCAAGATTGGGTGAAAAAATATTTGCTGGTATTTTGGAAACTCGTTATTTCTTAAAAGCTTGACAACCCCTCTCAATGAAAGTGCTTTTCCACAGTGTGTGCCTAGTGCTAATTGAAGAGGAAACAATCCATAGAGACAAAACTGAGAACTCCTTTATTTTGTCAAGTTTCAAAGAGCTACTACAAACGATGTTGGATTTAGAGTTCCAAATTCATATATCTATATAGGAGAGAACAGAGGGAAACCTAAATATAAAAACTTCTACTGTAGGCGAACGCTTCAACCTAGAATAACACAATTAGGTGAGCCAAGTGGGATTTGTGTACTGATCATTAGCAACCAGTATCATCAAGATTGGGTGAAAAAATATTTGCTGGTACTTCGGAAACTCGTTATTTTTTAGAAGATTGGCAACCCCTCTCAATGAAAGTGCTTTTCCAGAGTCTGCGCCTAGGGCTACTTGAAGAGGAAACAAACCATAGAGACATAACTCAGAACTCCTTTATTTTGTCAAGTTTCAAAGAGCTACTACAAACCATGTTGGATTTAGAGTTCCAAATTCATCTATCTATATATGAGAGAGCAGAGTGGAACCTGAATATAAAAACTGCTACTGTAGACGATCGCTTCAACCTAGAAGAACAAAATTTGGTGAGCCAAATGGGATCTGTGTACTGATCATTAGCAACCAGTATCATCAAGATTGGGTGAAAAAATTATGCTGATATTTCGGAAACTCGTTATTTCTTAGAAGCTTGGCAACCCCTCTCAATGAAAGTGCTTTTACACAGTCTGTGCCTAGGGCTACTTTAAGAGGAAACAAACCATAGAAACAAAACTCAGAACTCTTTATTTTGTCAAGTTGCAAAGAGCTACTATAAACCATGTTGGATTTAGAGTTCCAAATTCATCTATCTATATATGAGAGAACAGAGTGAAACCTAAATATAAAAACTGCTACTGTAGACGAACGCTTCAACCTAGAATAAGAAAATTTGGTGAGCCAAGTGGGATCTGTGTACTGATCATTCCCACCAAGTATCATCAAGATTGGGTGAAAAACTATTGGCTGGTATTTTGGAAACTCGTTATTTCTTAGAAGCTTGGCAACCCCTCTCAATGAAAGTGCTTTTCCACAGTCTGTGCCTAGGGCTACTTCAAGAGGAAACAAACCATAGAGACAAAACTGAGAACTCCTTTATTTTGTCAAGTTTCAAAGAGCTACTACAATCCATGTTGGATTTAGAGTTCCAAATTCATCTATCTATATAGGAGAGAACAGAGAGAAACCTAAATATAAAAACTGCTACTGTAGACGAACGCTTCAACCTAGAAGAACAAAATTTGGTGAGCCAATTGGGATTTGTGTACTGATCATTACCACCAAGTATCATCAAGATTGGGTGAAAAAATATTTGCTGGTATTTCGGAAACTTGTAATTTCTTAGAAGCTTGGCAAACTCTCTCAATGAAAGTGCTTTTCCACAGTCTCTGCCTAGGGCTACTTGAAGAGGAAACAAAACATAGAGACAAAACTGAGAACTCCTTTATTTTGTCAAGTTTCAAAGAGCTACTACAAACCATGTTGGATTTAGAGTTCCAAATTTATATATCTATATAGGAGAGAACAGAGGGAAACCTAAATATAAAAACTGCTACTGTAGGCAAACGCTTCAACCTAGCAGAACACGATTTGGTGAGCCAAGCGGGATTTGTGTACTGATCATTAGCAACAAGTATCATCAAGATTGGGTGAAAAAATATTTGCTGGTATTTCAGAAACTCGTTATTTCTTAGAAGCTTGGCAAGCCCTCTCAATGAAAGTGCTTTTCCACAGTGTGTGCCTAGAGCTAATTGAAGAGGAAACAATCCATAGAGACAAAACTGAGAACTCCTTTATTTTGTCAAGTTTCAAAGAGGTACTACAAACCATGTTGTATTTAGAGTTCCAAATTCATCTATCTATACAGGAGAGAACAGAGGGAAACCTAAATATAAAAACTGCTACTGTAGACGAACGCTTCAACCTAGAAGAACAAAATTTGGTGAGCCAAGTAGGATCTGTGTACTGACCATTAGCAACAAGTATCATCAAGATTGGGTGAAAAAATATTTGCTGGTACTTCGGAAACTCGTTATTTCTTAGAAGCTTGGCAACCCCTCTCAATGAAAGTGCTTTTCCAGAGTCTGCGGCTAGGGCTACTTGAAGAGGACACAAACCATAGAGACAAAACTGAGAACTCCTTTATTTTGTCAAGTTTCAAAGAGCTACTACAAACCATGTTGGATTAGAGTTCCAAATTCATCTATCTATATATGAGAGAACAGAGTGAAACCTAAATATAAAAACGACTACTTTAGACGTACGCTTCAAACTAGAAGAACCAAATTTGGTGAGCCAAGTGGGATCTGTGTACTGATCATTCCCAACAAGTATCATCAAGATTGGGTGAACAAATATTTGCTGGTATTTCGGAAACTCGTTAATTCTTAGAAGCTTGGCAACACCTCTCAATGAAAGTGGTTTTCCACAGTCTTTGCCTAGAGCAATTTGAAGAGGAAACAAACCATAGAGACAAATCTCACAACTCCTTTATTTTGTCAAGTTTCATAGAGCTACTACAAACCATGTTGGATTTAGAGTTCCAAATTCATCTATCTATATATGAGAGAACAGAGTGAAACCTAAATATAAAAACTGCTACTGTAGACGAACGCTTCAACCTAGAAGAACAAAATTGGTGGAGCCAAGTGGGATCTGTGTACTGATCTTTAGCAACATGTATCATCAAGATTGGGTGAAAAAATATTTGCTGGTATTTCGGAAACTCGTTATTTCTAGAAGCTTGGCAACCCTTCTCGATTAAAGTTCTTTTCCACAGTCTGTGCCTAGGCCTCTTGAAGAGGAAACAAACCATAGAGACAAAACTCAGAACTCCTTTATTTTGTCAAGTATCAAAGAGCTACTACAAACCATGTTGGATTTAGAGTTCCAAATTCATCTATCTATATATGAGAGAACAGAGTAAAACCTAAATATAAAAACTGCTACTGTAGACGAACGCTTCAACAGAGAAGAACAAAATTTGGTGAGCCAAGTGGGATTTGTGTACTGATCATTAGCAACAAGTATCATCAAGATTGGGTGAAAAAATATTTGCTGGTATTTCAGAAACTCGTTATTTCTTAGAAGCTTGGCAACCCCTCTCAATGAAAGTGATTTTCCACAGTGTGTGCCTAGTGCTACTTGAAGAGGAAACAAACCATAGAGACAAAACTGAGAACTCCTTTATTTTGTCAAGTTTCAAAGAGCTACTACAAACCATGTTGGATTTAGAGTTCCAAATTCATCTATCTATACAGGAGAGAACAGAGGGAAACCTAAATATAAAAACTGCTACTGTAGACGAACGCTTCAACCTAGAAGAACAAAATTTGGTGAGCCAAGTGGGATCTGTGTACGGATCATTAGCAACAAGTATCATCAAGATTGGGTGAAAACATATTTGCTGGTACTTCGGAAACTCGTTAATTCTTAGAAGCTTGGCAACCCCTCTCAATGAAAGTGCTTTTCCACAGTGTGTGCCTTGTGCTACTTGTAGAGGAAACAAACCATAGAGACAAAACTGAGAACTCCTTTATTTTGTCAAGTATCAAAGAGCTACTACAAACCATGTTGGATTAGAGTTCCAAATTCATCTATCTATATATGAGAGAACAGAGTGAAACCTAAATATAAAAACGACTACTGTAGACAAACGCTTCAAACTAGAAGAACAAAATTTGGTGAGCCAAGTGGGATCTGTGTACTGATCATTCCCACCAAGTATCATCAAGATTGGGTTAAAAAATATTTGCTGGTATTTCGGAAACTCGTTAATTCTTAGATGCTTGGCAACACCTCTCAATGAAAGTGGTTTTCCACAGTCTGTGCCTAGGGCTATTTGAAGAGGAAACAAACCATAGAGACAAATCTCAGAACTCCTTTATTTTGTCAAGTTTTATAGAGCTACTACAAACCATGTTGGATTTAGAGTTCCAAATTCATCTATCTATATATGAGAGAACAGAGTGAAACCTAAATATAAAAACTGCTACTGTAGACGAACGCTTCAACCTAGAAGAACAAAATTGGTGGAGCCAAGTGGGATCTGTGTAGTGATCTTTAGCAACATGTATCATCAAGATTGGGTGAAAAAATATTTGCTGGTATTTCGGAAACTCGTTATTTCTAGAAGCTTGGCAACCCTTCTCAATTAAAGTTCTTTTCCACAGTCTGTGCCTAGGCCTCTTGAAGAGGAAACAAACCATAGAGACAAAACTCAGGACTCCTTTATTTTGTCAAGTTTCAAAGAGCTACCACAAACCATGTTGGATTTAGAGTTCCAAATTCATATGTCTATATAGGAGAGAACAGAGTGAAACCTAAATATAAAAACTGCTACTGTAGACGAACGCTTCAACCTAGAAGAACAAAATTTGGTGAGCCAAATGGGATCTGTGTACTGATCATTACCACCAAGTATCATCAACATTGGGTGAAAAAATATTTGCTGGTACTTCGGAAACTCGTTATTTCTTAGAAGCTTGGCCACCCCTCTCAATGAAAGTGCTTTTCCACTGTATGCGCCTAGGGCTACTTGAAGAAGAAACAAACCATAGAGACAAAACTCAGAACTCCTTTGTTTTGTCAAGTTTCAAAGAGCTACTACTATCCATGTTGGATTTAGAGTTCCAAATTCATCTATCTATATAGGCGAGAACAGAGAGAAACCTAAATGTAAAAACTGGTACTGTAAACGAACGCTTCAACCTAGAAGAACAAAATTTGGTGAGCCAAGTGGGATCTGTGTACTGATCAATACCACCAAGTATCATCAAGATTGGGTGAAATAATATTTGCTGGTATTTCTGAAACTCGTTATTTCTTAGAAGCTTGGCAACACCTCTCAATTAAAGTAGTTTTCCACAGTTCGTGCCTAGGGCTACTTCAAGAGGAAACAAACCATAGAGACAAAACTCAGAACTCCTTTATTTTGCAAGTTTCAAAGAGCTACTACAAACCATGTTGGATTTAGAGTTCCAAATTCATCTATCTATATATGAGAGAACAGAGTGAAACCTAAATATAAAAACGGCTACTATAGACGAACGCTTCAACCTAGAAGAACAAAATTTGGTGAGCCAAGTGGGTACTGTGTACTGATCATTACCACCAAGTATCATCAAGATTGGGTGAAAAAATATTTGCTGATATTTCGGAAACTCGTTATTTCTTAGAAGCTTGGCAACCCCTCTCAATGAAAGTGCTTTTCCACAGTCTGCGCCTAGGGCTACTTGAGGAGGAAACAAACAATAGAGACAAAACTCAGATCTCCTTTATTTTGTCAAGTTTCAAAGAGCTACTACAAACCATGTTGGATTTAGAGTTCCAAATTCATCTATCTATATATGAGACAACAGAGTGAAACCTAAATATAAAAACTGCTACTCTAGACGAACGCTTCAACCTAGAAGAACAAAATTTGGTGAGCCCAGTGGGATATGTGTACTGATCATTACCACCAAGTATCATCAAGATTGGGTGAAAAAATATTTGCTGGTGTTTCGGAAACTCGTTATTTTAGAAGCTTGGCAACCCCTCTCAATGAAAGTGCTTTTCCACAGTCTGTGCCTAGGGCTACTTGAAGAGGAAACAAACCATAGAGACAAAACTGAGAACTCCTTTATTTTGTCAAGTTTCAAAGAGCTACTACAAACCATGTTGGATTTAGAGTTCCAAATACATCTATCTATACAGGAGAGAACAGAGCGAAACCTAAATATAAAAACTGCTACTGTACACGAACGCTTCAACTTAGAAGAACAAAATTTGGTGAGCCAAGTGGGACTTGTGTACTGATCATTACAACCAAGTATCATCAAAATTGGGTGAAAAAATATTTGCTGGTATTTCGGAAACTCGTAATATCTTAGAAGCTTGGCAACCCCTCTCAATGAAAGTGCTTTTCCACAGTCTATGCCTAGGGCTACTTGAAGAGGAAACAAACCATAGAGACAAAACTGAGATCTCCTTTATTTTGTCAAGTTTCAAAGATCTACTACAATCCATGTTGGATTTAGAGTTCCAAATTCATCTATCTATATAGGAGAGAACAGAGAGAAACCTAAATATAAAAACTGCTACTGTAGACGAACGCTTCAACCTAGAAGAACAAAATTTGGGTAGCCAAGTTGGATTTGTGTACTGATCATTACAACCAAGTATCATCAAGATTGGGTGAAAAAATATTTGCTGGTATTTCGGAAACTTGTAATTTCTTAGAAGCTTGGCAAACTCTCTCAATGAAAGTGCTTTTCCACAGTCTGTGCCTACGGCTACTTGAAGAGGAAACAAACCATAGAGACAAAACTGAGAACTCCTTTATTTTGTCAAGCTTCAAAGAGCTACTACAAACTATGTTGGATTTAGAGTTCCAAATTCATCTATCTATATAGGAGAGAACAGAGGGAAACCTAAATATAAAAACTTCTACTGTAGGCGAACGCTTCAACCTAGAAGAACACAATTTGGTGAGCCAAGTGGGATTTGTGTACTGATCATTAGCAACCAGTATCATCAAGATTGGGTGAAAAAATATTTGCTGGTATTTCGGAAACTCGTAATTTCTTAGAAGCTTGGCAACCCCTCTCAATGAAAGTGCTTTTCCACAGTCGATGCCTAGGGCTACTTGAAGAGGAAACAAACAATAGAGACAAAACTCAGAACTCCTTTATTTTGTCAAGTTTCAAAGAGCTACTACAAACCATGTTGGATTTAGAGATCCAAATTCATATATCTATATAGGAGAGAACAGAGAGAAACCTAAATATAAAAACTGCTACTGTAGGCGAACGCTTCAACCTAGAAGAACACAATTTGGAGAGCCAAGTGGGATTTGTGTACTGATCATTAGCAACCAGTATCATCAAGTTTGGGTGAAAAAATATTTGCTGGTATTTCGGAAACTAGTTATTTCTTAGAAGCTTGGCAACACCTCTCAATGAAATTGGTTTTCCACAGTCTGTGCCTAGGGCTACTTGAAGAGGAAACAAACCATAGAGACAAATCTCAGAACTCTTTATTTTGTCAAGTTTCAAAGAGCTACTACAACCATGTTGGATTTAGAGTTCCAAATTCATCTATCTATATATGAGAGAACAGAGTGAAACCTAAATATAAAAACTGCTACTGTAGACGAACGCTTCAACCTAGAAGAACAAAATTTGGTGAGCCAAGTGGGATCTGTGTACTGATCATTAGCAACATGTATCATCAAGATTGGGTGAAAAAATATTTGCTGGTATTTCGGAAACTGGTTATTTCTTAGAAGCTTGGCAACCCTTCTCAATTAAAGTTCTTTTCCACAGTCTTTGCCTAGGCCTCTTGAAGAGGAAACAAACCATAGAGACAAAACTCAGAACTCCTTTATTTTGTCAAGTTTCAAAGAGCTACTACAAACCATGTTGGATTTAGAGTTCCAAATTCATCTATCTATATATGAGAGAACAGAGTGAAACCTAAATATAAAAACTGCTACTGTAGACGAACGCTTCAACCTAGAAGAACAAAATTTGGTGAGCCAAGTGGGATCTGTGTACTGATCATTACCACCAAGTATCATCAAGATTGGGTGAAAAAATTATTTGCTGGTATTTTGGAAACTCGTTATTTCTTAGAAGCTTGGCAACCCCTCTCAATGAAAGTGCTTTTCCACAGTCTGTGCCTAGGGATACTTGAAGAGGAAACAAACCATAGAGACACAAAGGAGAACTCCTTTATTTTGTCAAGTTTCAAAGAGCTACTGCAATCCTGTTGGATTTAGTGTTCCAAATTCATCTATCTATATAGGAGAGAACAGAGAGAAACCTAAATATAAAAACTGCTACTGTAGACGAACGCTTCAACCTAGAAGAACAAAATTTGGTGAGCCAAGTGGGATCTGTGTACTGATCATTAGCAACATGGATCATCAAGATTGGGTGAAAAAATATTTGCTGGTATTTTGGAAACACGTTATTTCTTAGAAGCTTGGCAACAAATCTCAATGAAAGTGCTTCCACAGTCTGTGCCTAGGGCTACTTGAAGAGGAAACAAACCATAGAGACAAAACTCAGAACTCCTTTATTTTGTCAAGTTTCAAAGAGCTACTACAAACCATGTTGGATTTAGAGTTCCATATTCATATATCTATATATGAGAGAACAGAGGGAAACCTAAATATAAAAACTTCTACTGAAGGCCAACGCTTCAACCTAGAAGAACACAATTTGGGGAGCCAAGTGGGATTTGTCTACTGATCATTAGCAACCAGTATCATCAATATTGGGTGAAAAAATATTTGCTGGTACTTCGGAAACTCGTTATTTCTTAGAAGCTTGGCAACCCCTCTCAATGAAAGTGCTTTTCCCGAGTCTGCGCCTAGGGCTACTTGAAGAGGAAACAAACCATAGAGACAAAACTCAGAACTCCTTTATTTTGTCAAGTTTCAAAGAGGTACTACAAACCATGTTGGATTTACAGGTCCAAATTCATCTATCTATATATGAGAGAACAGAGTGGAACCTGAATATAAAAACTGCTACTGTAGACGAACGCTTCAACCTAGAAGAACAAAATTTGGTGAGCCAAATGGGATCTGTGTACTGATCATTACCTCCAAGTATCATCAAGATGGGGTGAAAAAATATTTGCTTATATTTCGGAAACTCGTTATTTCTTAGAAGCTTGGCAACCCCTCTCAATGAAAGTGCTTTTCCACATTCTGTGCCTAGGGCTACTTTAAGAGGAAACAAACCATAGAAACAAAACTCAGAACTCTTTATTTTGTCAAGTTTCAAAGAGCTACTACAAACCATGTTGGATTTAGAGTTCCAAATTCATCTATCTATATATGAGAGAACAGAGTGAAACCTAAATATAAAAACTGCTACTGTAGACGAACGCTTCAACCTAGAAGAAGAAAATTTGGTGAGCCAAGTGGGATCTGTGTACTGATTATTCCCACCAAGTATCATCAAGATTGGGTGAAAAACTATTGGCTGGTATTTTGGAAACTCGTTATTTCTTAGAAGCTTGGCAACCCCTCTCAATGAAAGTGCTTTTCCACAGTCTGTGCCTAGGGCTACTTGAAGAGGAAACAAACCATATAGACAAAACTGAGAACTCCTTTATTTTCTCAAGTTTCAAAGAGCTACTACAATCCATGTTGGATTTAGAGTTCCAAATTCATCTAACTATATAGGAGAGAACAGAGAGAAACCTAAATATAAAAACTGCTACTGTAGACGAACGCTTCAACCTAGAAGAACAAAATTTGGTGAGCCAATTGGGATTTGTGTACTGATCATTACCACCAGTTTCATCAAGATTGGGTGAAAAAATATTTGCTGGTATTTCGGAAACTTGTAATTTTTTAGAAGCTTGGCAAACTCTCTCAATGAAAGTGCTTTTCCACAGTCTGTGCCTAGGGCTACTTGAAGAGGAAACAAACCATAGAGACAAAACTGAGAACTCCTTTATTTTGTCAAGTTTCAAAGAGCTACTACAAACCATGTTGGATTTAGAGTTCCAAATTCATATATCTATATAGGAGAGAACAGAGGGAAACCTAAATATAAAAACTGCTACTGTAGGCAAACGCTTCAACCTAGCAGAACACGATTTGGTGAGCCAAGTGGGATTTGTGTACTGATCATTAGCAACAAGTATCATCAAGATTGGGTGAAAAAATATTTGCTGGTATTTCAGAAACTCGTTATTTCTTACAAGCTTGGCAAGCCCTCTCAATGAAAGTGCTTTTCCACAGTGTGTGCCTAGTGCTAATTGAAGAGGAAACAATCCATAGAGACAAAACTGAGAACTCCTTTATTTTGTCAAGTTTCAAAGAGGTACTACAAACCATGTTGTATTTAGAGTTCCAAATTCATCTATCTATACAGGAGAGAACAGAGGGAAACCTAAATATAAAAACTGCTACTGTAGACGAACGCTTCAACCTAGAAGAACAGAATTTGGTGAGCCAAGTGGGATCTGTGTACTGATCATTCCCACCAAGTATCATCAAGATTGGGTGAAAAAATATTTGCTGGTATTTCGGAAACTCGTTAATTCTTAGAAGCTTGGCAACACCTCTCAATGAAAGTGGTTTTCCACAGTCTTTGCCTAGGGCTATTTGAAGAGGAAACAAACCATAGAGACAAATCTCACAACTCCTTTATTTTGTCAAGTTTCATAGAGCTACTACAAACCATGTTGGATTTAGAGTTCCAAATTCATCTATCTATATATGAGAGAACAGAGTGAAACCTAAATATAAAAACTGCTACTGTAGACGAACGCTTCAACCTAGAAGAACGAAATTGGTGGAGAGAAGTGGGATCTGTGTACTGATTTTTAGCAACATGTATCATCAAGATTGGGTGAAAAAATATTTGCTGGTATTTCGGAAACTCGTTATTTCTTAGAAACTTGGCAACCCATCTCAATGAAAGTGCTTTTCCACAGTCTGTGCCTAGGGATACTTGAAGAGGAAACAAATAATAGAGACAAAACTGAGAACTCCTTTATTTTGTCAAGTTTCAAAGAGCTACTACAAACCATGTTGGATTTAGAGTTCCAAATTCATCTATCTATATAGGAGAGAACAGAGAGAAACCTAAATATAAAAACTGCTACTGTAGACGAACGCTTCAACCTAGAAGAACAAAATTGGGTGAGCCAATTGGGATTTGTGTACTGATCATTACCACCAAGTGTCATCAAGATTGGGTGAAAAAATATTTGCTGGTATTTCGGAAACTTGTAATTTCTTAGAAGCTTGGCAAACTCTCTCAATGAAAGTGCTTTTCCACATTCTGTGCCTAGGGCGACATGAAGAGGAAACAAACCATGGAGACAAAACTGAGAACTCCTTTATTTTGTCAAGTTTCAAAGAGCTACTACAAACCATGTTGGATTTAGAGTTCCAAATTCATATATCTATAGGAGAGAACAGAGGGAAACCTAAATATAAAAACTGCTACTGTAGGCGAACGCTTCAACCTAGCAGAACACAATTTGGTGAGCCAAGTGGGATTTGTGTACTGATCATTAGCAACAAGTATCATCAAGATTGGGTGAAAAAATATTTGCTGGTATTTCAGAAACTCGTTATTTCTTAGAAGCTTGGCAACCCCTCTCAATGAAAGTGCGTTTCCACAGTGTGTGCCTAGTGCTAATTGAAGAGGAAACAATCCATAGAGAAAAAACTGAGAACTCCTTTATTTTGTCAAGTTTCAAAGAGCTACTACAAACCATGTTGGATTTAGACTTCCAAATTCATCTATCTATATATGAGAGAACAGAGTGAAACCTAAATATAAAAACTGCTACTGTAGACGAACGCTTCAACCTAGAAGAAGAAAATTTGGTGAGCCAAGTGGGATCTGTGTACTGATCATTACCACCAAGTATCATCAAGATTGGGTGAAAAAATATTTGCTGGTATTTTGGAAACTCGTTATTTCTTAAAAGCTTGACAACCCCTCTCAATGAAAGTGCTTTTCCACAGTGTGTGCCTAGTGCTAATTGAAGAGGAAACAATCCATAGAGACAAAACTGAGAACTCCTTTATTTTGTCAAGTTTCAAAGAGCTACTACAAACGATGTTGGATTTAGAGTTCCAAATTCATATATCTATATAGGAGAGAACAGAGGGAAACCTAAATATAAAAACTTCTACTGTAGGCGAACGCTTCAACCTAGAAGAACACAATTAGGTGAGCCAAGTGGGATTTGTGTACTGATCATTATCAACCAGTATCATCAAGATTGGGTGAAAAAATATTTGCTGGTACTTCGGAAACTCGTTATTTTTTAGAAGCTTGGCAACCCCTCTCAATGAAAGTGCTTTTCCAGAGTCTGCGCCTAGGGCTACTTGAAGAGGAAACAAACCATAGAGACATAACTCAGAACTCCTTTATTTTGTCAAGTTTCAAAGAGCTACTACAAACCATGTTGGATTTAGAGTTCCAAATTCATCTATCTATATATGAGAGAGCAGAGTGGAACCTGAATATAAAAACTGCTACTGTAGACGATCGCTTCAACCTAGAAGAACAAAATTTGGTGAGCCAAATGGGATCTGTGTACTGATCATTACCACCAAGTATCATCAAGATTGGGTGAAAAAATTATGCTGATACTTCGGAAACTCCTTATTTCTTAGAAGCTTGGCAACCCCTCTCAATGAAAGTGCTTTTACACAGTCTGTGCCTAGGGCTACTTTAAGAGGAAACAAACCATAGAAACAAAACTCAGAACTCTTTATTTTGTCAAGTTTCAAAGAGCTACTATAAACCATGTTGGATTTAGAGTTCCAAATTCATCTCTCTATATATGAGAGAACAGAGTGAAACCTAAATATAAAAACTGCTACTGTAGACGAACGCTTCAACCTAGAAGAAGAAAATTTGGTGAGCCAAGTGGGATCTGTGTACTGATCATTCCCACCAAGTATCATCAAGATTGGGTGAAAAACTATTGGCTGGTATTTTGGAAACTCGTTATTTCTTAGAAGCTTGGCAACCCCTCTCAATGAAAGTGCTTTTCCACAGTCTGTGCCTAGGGCTACTTGAAGAGGAAACAAACCATAGAGACAAAACTGAGAACTCCTTTATTTTGTCAAGTTTCAAAGAGCTACTACAATCCATGTTGGATTTAGAGTTCCAAATTCATCTATCTATATAGGAGAGAACAGAGAGAAACCTAAATATAAAAACTGCTACTGTAGACGAACGCTTCAACCTAGAAGAACAAAATTTGGTGAGCCAATTGGGATTTGTGTACTGATCATTACCACCAAGTATCATCAAGATTGGGTGAAAAAATATTTGCTGGTATTTCGGAAACTTGTAATTTCTTAGAAGCTTGGCAAACTCTCTCAATGAAAGTGCTTTTCCACAGTCTCTGCCTAGGGCTACTTGAAGAGGAAACAAAACATAGAGACAAAACTGAGAACTCCTTTATTTTGTCAAGTTTCAAAGAGCTACTACAAACCATGTTGGATTTAGAGTTCCAAATTTATATATCTATATAGGAGAGAACAGAGGGAAACCTAAATATAAAAACTGCTACTGTAGGCAAACGCTTCAACCTAGCAGAACACGATTTGGTGAGCCAAGCGGGATTTGTGTACTGATCATTAGCAACAAGTATCATCAAGATTGGGTGAAAAAATATTTGCTGGTATTTCAGAAACTCGTTATTTCTTAGAAGCTTGGCAAGCCCTCTCAATGAAAGTGCTTTTCCACAGTGTGTGCCTAGAGCTAATTGAAGAGGAAACAATCCATAGAGACAAAACTGAGAACTCCTTTATTTTGTCAAGTTTCAAAGAGGTACTACAAACCATGTTGTATTTAGAGTTCCAAATTCATCTATCTATACAGGAGAGAACAGAGGGAAACCTAAATATAAAAACTGCTACTGTAGACGAACGCTTCAACCTAGAAGAACAAAATTAGGTGAGCCAAGTAGGATCTGTGTACTGACCATTAGCAACAAGTATCATCAAGATTGGGTGAAAAAATATTTGCTGGTACTTCGGAAACTCGTTATTTCTTAGAAGCTTGGCAACCCCTCTCAATGAAAGTGCTTTTCCAGAGTCTGCGCCTAGGGCTACTTGAAGAGGACACAAACCATAGAGACAAAACTGAGAACTCCTTTATTTTGTCAAGTTTCAAAGAGCTACTACAAACCATGTTGGATTAGAGTTCCAAATTCATCTATCTATATATGAGAGAACAGAGTGAAACTTAAATATAAAAACGACTACTGTAGACGTACGCTTCAAACTAGAAGAACAAAATTTGGTGAGCCAAGTGGGATCTGTGTACTGATCATTCCCAACATGTATCATCAAGATTGGGTGAAAAAATATTTGCTGGTATTTCGGAAACTCGTTAATTCTTAGAAGCTTGGCAACACCTCTCAATGAAAGTGGTTTTCCACAGTCTTTGCCTAGAGCAATTTGAAGAGGAAACAAACCATAGAGACAAATCTCAGAACTCCTTTATTTTGTCAAGTTTCATAGAGCTACTACAAACCATGTTGGATTTAGAGTTCCAAATTCATCTATCTATATATGAGAGAACAGAGTGAAACCTAAATATAAAAACTGCTACTGTAGACGAACGCTTCAACCTAGAAGAACAAAATTGGTGGAGCCAAGTGGGATCTGTGTACTGATCTTTAGCAACATGTATCATCAAGATTGGGTGAAAAAATATTTGCTGGTATTTCGGAAACTCGTTATTTCTAGAAGCTTGGCAACCCTTCTCGATTAAAGTTCTTTTCCACAGTCTGTGCCTAGGCCTCTTGAAGAGGAAACAAACCATAGAGACAAAACTCAGAACTCCTTTATTTTGTCAAGTTTCAAAGAGCTACTACAAACCATGTTGGATTTAGAGTTCCAAATTCATCTATCTATATATGAGAGAACAGAGTAAAACCTAAATATAAAAACTGCTACTGTAGACGAACGCTTCAACCTAGAAGAACAAAATTTGGTGAGCCAAGTGGGATTTGTGTACTGATCATTAGCAACAAGTATCATCAAGATTGGGTGAAAAAATATTTGCTGGTATTTCAGAAACTCGTTATTTCTTAGAAGCTTGGCAACCCCTCTCAATGAAAGTGATTTTCCACAGTGTGTGCCTAGTGCTACTTGAAGAGGAAACAAACCATAGAGACAAAACTTAGAACTCCTTTATTTTGTCAAGTTTCAAAGAGCTACTACAAACCATGTTGGATTTAGAGTTCCAAATTCATCTATCTATACAGGAGAGAACAGAGGGAAACCTAAATATAAAAACTGCTACTGTAGACGAACGCTTCAACCTAGAAGAACAAAATTTGGTGAGCCAAGTGGGATCTGTGTACTGATCATTAGCAACAAGTATCATCAAGATTGGGTGAAAACATATTTGCTGGTACTTCGGAAACTCGTTATTTCTTAGAAGCTTGGCAACCCCTCTCAATGAAAGTGCTTTTCCACAGTGTGTGCCTTGTGCTACTTGTAGAGGAAACAAACCATAGAGACAAAACTGAGAACTCCTTTATTTTGTCAAGTTTCAAAGAGCTACTACAAACCATGTTGGATTAGAGTTCCAAATTCATCTATCTATATATGAGAGAACAGAGTGAAACCTAAATATAAAAACGACTACTGTAGACAAACGCTTCAAACTAGAAGAACAAAATTTGGTGAGTCAAGTGGGATCTGTGTACTGATCATTCCCACCAAGTATCATCAAGATTGGGTTAAAAAATATTTGCTGGTATTTCGGAAACTCGTTAATTCTTAGATGCTTGGCAACACCTCTCAATGAAAGTGGTTTTCCACAGTCTGTGCCTAGGGCTATTTGAAGAAGAAACAAACCATAGAGACAAATCTCAGAACTCCTTTATTTTGTCAAGTTTTATAGAGCTACTACAAACCATGTTGGATTTAGAGTTCCAAATTCATCTATCTATATATGAGAGAACAGAGTGAAACCTAAATATAAAAACTGCTACTGTAGACGAACGCTTCAACCTAGAAGAACAAAATTGGTGGAGCCAAGTGGGATCTGTGTACTGATCTTTAGCAACATGTATCATCAAGATTGGGTGAAAAAATATTTGCTGGTATTTCGGAAACTCGTTATTTCTAGAAGCTTGGCAACCCTTCTCAATTAAAGTTCTTTTCCACAGTCTGTGCCTAGGCCTCTTGAAGAGGAAACAAACCATAGAGACAAAACTCAGGACTCCTTTATTTTGTCAAGTTTCAAAGAGCTACTACAAACCATGTTGGATTTAGAGTTCCAAATTCATCTATCTATATAGGAGAGAACAGAGTGAAACCTAAATATAAAAACTGCTACTGTAGACGAACGCTTCAACCTAGAAGAACAAAATTTGGTGAGCCAAATGGGATCTGTGTACTGATCATTACCACCAAGTATCATCAAGATTGGGTAAAAAAATATTTGCTGGTATTTTGGAAACTCGTTATTTCTTAGAAACTTGGGAACCCATCTCAATGAAAGTGCTTTTCCACAGTCTGTGCCTAGGGATACTTGAAGAGGAAACAAACAATAGAGACAAAACTCAGAACTCCTTTATTTTGTCAAGTTTCAAAGAGCTACTACAAACCATGTTGGATTTAGAGATCCAAATTCATCTATCTATATAGGAGAGAACAGAGAGAAACCTAAATATAAAAACTGCTACTGTAGACGAACGCTTCAACCTAGAAGAACAAAATTGGGTGAGCCAATTGGGATTTGTGTACTGATCATTACCACCAAGTATCATCAAGATTTCTGTGAAAAAATATTTGCTGGTATTTCGGAAACTTGTAATTTCTTAGAAGCTTGGGAAACTCTCTCAATGAAAGTGCTTTTCCACAGTCTGTGCCTAGGGCTACTTGAAGAGGAAACAAACCATAGAGACAAAACTGAGAACTCCTTTATTTTGTCAAGTTTCAAAGAGCTACTACAAACCATGTTGGATTTAGAGTTCCAAATTCATATGTCTATATAGGAGAGAACAGAGGGAATCCTAAATATAAAAACTGCTACTGTAGGCGAACGCTTCAACCTAGCAGAACACAATTTGGTGAGCCAAGTGGGATTTGTGTACTGATCATTAGCACCAAGTATCATCAACATTGGGTGAAAAAATATTTGCTGGTACTTCGGAAACTCGTTATTTCTTAGAAGCTTGGCCACCCCTCTCAATGAAAGTGCTTTTCCACTGTCTGCGCCTAGGGCTACTTGAAGATAAAACAAACCATAGAGACAAAACTCAGAACTCCTTTGTTTTGTCAAGTTTCAAAGAGCTACTACTATCGATGTTGGATTTAGAGTTCCAAATTCATCTATCTATATAGGCGAGAACAGAGAGAAACCTAAATGTAAAAACTGGTACTGTAAACGAACGCTTCAACCTAGAAGAACAAAATTTGGTGAGCCAAGTGGGATCTGTGTACTGATCAATACCACCAAGTATCATCAAGATTGGGTGAAATAATATTTGCTGGTATTTCTGAAACTCGTTATTTCTTAGAAGCTTGGCAACACCTCTCAATTAAAGTAGTTTTCCACAGTTCGTGCCTAGGGCTACTTCAAGAGGAAACAAACCATAGAGACAAAACTCAGAACTCCTTTATTTTGCAAGTTTCAAAGAGCTACTACAAACCATGTTGGATTTAGAGTTCCAAATTCATCTATCTATATATGAGAGAACAGAGTGAAACCTAAATATAAAAACGGCTACTATAGACGAACGCTTCAACCTAGAAGAACAAAATTTGGTGAGCCAAGTGGGTACTGTGTACTGATCATTACCACCAAGTATCATCAAGATTAGGTGAAAAAATATTTGCTGATATTTCGGAAACTCGTTATTTCTTAGAAGCTTGGCAACCCCTCTCAATGAAAGTGGTTTTCCACAGTCTGTGCCTAGGGCTACTTGAAGAGGAAACAAACCATACAGACAAAACTCAGAACTCCTTATTTTGTCAAGTTTCAAAGAGCTACTACAAACCATGTTGGATTTAGAGTTCCAAATTCATCTATCTATATATGAGAGAACAGAGAGAAACCTATATATAAAAACTGCTACTGTAGACGAACTCTTCAACCTAGAAGAACAAAATATGGTGAGCCAAGTGGGATTTGTGTACTGATCATTAGCAACAAGTATCATCTTGATTGGGTGAAAAAATATTTGCTGGTACTTCGGAAACTCGTTATTTTTTAGAAGCTTGGCAAACCCTCTCAATGAAAGTGCTTTTCCACAGTCTGCGCCTAGGGCTACTTGAGGAGGAAACAAACAATAGAGACAAAACTCAGATCTCCTTTATTTTGTCAAGTTTCAAAGAGCTACTACAAACCATGTTGGATTTAGAGTTCCAAATTCATCTATCTATATATGAGACAACAGAGTGAAACCTAAATATAAAAACTGCTACTCTAGACGAACGCTTCAACCTAGAAGAACAAAATTTGGTGAGCCCAGTGGGATCTGTGTACTGATCATTACCACCAAGTATCATCAAGATTGGGTGAAAAAATATTTGCTGGTGTTTCGGAAACTCGTTATTTTAGAAGCTTGGCAACCCCTCTCAATGAAAGTGCTTTTCCACAGTCTGTGCCTAGGGCTACTTGAAGAGGAAACAAACCATAGAGACAAAACTGAGAACTCCTTTATTTTGTCAAGTTTCAAAGAGCTACTACAAACCATGTTGGATTTAGAGTTCCAAATACATCTATCTATACAGGAGAGAACAGAGCGAAACCTAAATATAAAAACTGCTACTGTACACGAACGCTTCAACTTAGAAGAACAAAATTTGGTGAGCCAAGTGGGACTTGTGTACTGATCATTACAACCAAGTATCATCAAAATTGGGTGAAAAAATATTTGCTGGTATTTCGGAAACTCGTAATATCTTAGAAGCTTGGCAACCCCTCTCAATGAAAGTGCTTTTCCACAGTCTGTGCCTAGGCCTCTTGAAGAGGAAACAAACCATAGAGACAAAACTCAGAACTCCTTTATTTTGTCAAGTATCAAAGAGCTACTACAAACCATGTTGGATTTAGAGTTCCAAATTCATCTATCTATATATGAGAGAACAGAGTAAAACCTAAATATAAAAACTGCTACTGTAGACGAACGCTTCAACCTAGAAGAACAAAATTTGGTGAGCCAAGTGGGATTTGTGTACTGATCATTAGCAACAAGTATCATCAAGATTGGGTGAAAAAATATTTGCTGGTATTTCAGAAACTCGTTATTTCTTAGAAGCTTGGCAACCCCTCTCAATGAAAGTGATTTTCCACAGTGTGTGCCTAGTGCTACTTGAAGAGGAAACAAACCATAGAGACAAAACTTAGAACTCCTTTATTTTGTCAAGTTTCAAAGAGCTACTACAAACCATGTTGGATTTAGAGTTCCAAATTCATCTATCTATACAGGAGAGAACAGAGGGAAACCTAAATATAAAAACTGCTACTGTAGACGAACGCTTCAACCTAGAAGAAAAAAATTTGGTGAGCCAAGTGGGATCTGTGTACTGATCATTAGCAACAAGTATCATCAAGATTGGGTGAAAACATATTTGCTGGTACTTCGGAAACTCGTTATTTCTTAGAAGCTTGGCAACCCCTCTCAATGAAAGTGCTTTTCCACAGTGTGTGCCTTGTGCTACTTGTAGAGGAAACAAACCATAGAGACAAAACTGAGAACTCCTTTATTTTGTCAAGTTTCAAAGAGCTACTACAAACCATGTTGGATTAGAGTTCCAAATTCATCTATCTATATATGAGAGAACAGAGTGAAACCTAAATATAAAAACGACTACTGTAGACAAACGCTTCAAACTAGAAGAACAAAATTTGGTGAGCCAAGTGGGATCTGTGTACTGATCATTCCCACCAAGTATCATCAAGATTGGGTTAAAAAATATTTGCTGGTATTTCGGAAACTCGTTAATTCTTAGATGCTTGGCAACACCTCTCAATGAAAGTGGTTTTCCACAGTCTGTGCCTAGGGCTATTTGAAGAGGAAACAAACCATAGAGACAAATCTCAGAACTCCTTTATTTTGTCAAGTTTTATAGAGCTACTACAAACCATGTTGGATTTAGAGTTCCAAATTCATCTATCTATATATGAGAGAACAGAGTGAAACCTAAATATAAAAACTGCTACTGTAGACGAACGCTTCAACCTAGAAGAACAAAATTGGTGGAGCCAAGTGGGATCTGTGTACTGATCTTTAGCAACATGTATCATCAAGATTGGGTGAAAAAATATTTGCTGGTATTTCGGAAACTCGTTATTTCTAGAAGCTTGGCAACCCTTCTCAATTAAAGTTCTTTTCCACAGTCTGTGCCTAGGCCTCTTGAAGAGGAAACAAACCATAGAGACAAAACTCAGGACTCCTTTATTTTGTCAAGTTTCAAAGAGCTACTACAAACCATGTTGGATTTAGAGTTCCAAATTCATCTATCTATATAGGAGAGAACAGAGTGAAACCTAAATATAAAAACTGCTACTGTAGACGAACGCTTCAACCTAGAAGAACAAAATTTGGTGAGCCAAATGGGATCTGTGTACTGATCATTACCACCAAGTATCATCAAGATTGGGTAAAAAAATATTTGCTGGTATTTTGGAAACTCGTTATTTCTTAGAAACTTGGGAACCCATCTCAATGAAAGTGCTTTTCCACAGTCTGTGCCTAGTGATACTTGAAGAGGAAACAAACAATAGAGACAAAACTCAGAACTCCTTTATTTTGTCAAGTTTCAAAGAGCTACTACAAACCATGTTGGATTTAGAGATCCAAATTCATCTATCTATATAGGAGAGAACAGAGAGAAACCTAAATATAAAAACTGCTACTGTAGACGAACGCTTCAACCTAGAAGAACAAAATTGGGTGAGCCAATTGGGATTTGTGTACTGATCATTACCACCAAGTATCATCAAGATTTCTGTGAAAAAATATTTGCTGGTATTTCGGAAACTTGTAATTTCTTAGAAGCTTGGGAAACTCTCTCAATGAAAGTGCTTTTCCACAGTCTGTGCCTAGGGCTACTTGAAGAGGAAACAAACCATAGAGACAAAACTGAGAACTCCTTTATTTTGTCAAGTTTCAAAGAGCTACTACAAACCATGTTGGATTTAGAGTTCCAAATTCATATGTCTATATAGGAGAGAACAGAGGGAATCCTAAATATAAAAACTGCTACTGTAGGCGAACGCTTCAACCTAGCAGAACACAATTTGGTGAGCCAAGTGGGATTTGTGTACTGATCATTAGCACCAAGTATCATCAACATTGGGTGAAAAAATATTTGCTGGTACTTCGGAAACTCGTTATTTCTTAGAAGCTTGGCCACCCCTCTCAATGAAAGTGCTTTTCCACTGTCTGCGCCTAGGGCTACTTGAAGATAAAACAAACCATAGAGACAAAACTCAGAACTCCTTTGTTTTGTCAAGTTTCAAAGAGCTACTACTATCGATGTTGGATTTAGAGTTCCAAATTCATCTATCTATATAGGCGAGAACAGAGAGAAACCTAAATGTAAAAACTGGTACTGTAAACGAACGCTTCAACCTAGAAGAACAAAATTTGGTGAGCCAAGTGGGATCTGTGTACTGATCAATACCACCAAGTATCATCAAGATTGGGTGAAATAATATTTGCTGGTATTTCTGAAACTCGTTATTTCTTAGAAGCTTGGCAACACCTATCAATTAAAGTAGTTTTCCACAGTTCGTGCCTAGGGCTACTTCAAGAGGAAACAAACCATAGAGACAAAACTCAGAACTCCTTTATTTTGCAAGTTTCAAAGAGCTACTACAAACCATGTTGGATTTAGAGTTCCAAATTCATCTATCTATATATGAGAGAACAGAGTGAAACCTAAATATAAAAACGGCTACTATAGACGAACGCTTCAACCTAGAAGAACAAAATTTGGTGAGCCAAGTGGGTACTGTGTACTGATCATTACCACCAAGTATCATCAAGATTGGGTGAAAAAATATTTGCTGATATTTCGGAAACTCGTTATTTCTTAGAAGCTTGGCAACCCCTCTCAATGAAAGTGGTTTTCCACAGTCTGTGCCTAGGGCTACTTGAAGAGGAAACAAACCATACAGACAAAACTCAGAACTCCTTATTTTGTCAAGTTTCAAAGAGCTACTACAAACCATGTTGGATTTAGAGTTCCAAATTCATCTATCTATATATGAGAGAACAGAGAGAAACCTATATATAAAAACTGCTACTGTAGACGAACTCTTCAACCTAGAAGAACAAAATATGGTGAGCCAAGTGGGATTTGTGTACTGATCATTAGCAACAAGTATCATCTTGATTGGGTGAAAAAATATTTGCTGGTACTTCGGAAACTCGTTATTTTTTTAGAAGCTTGGCAACCCCTCTCAATGAAAGTGCTTTTCCACAGTCTGCGCCTAGGGCTACTTGAGGAGGAAACAAACAATAGAGACAAAACTCAGATCTCCTTTATTTTGTCAAGTTTCAAAGAGCTACTACAACCATGTTGGATTTAGAGTTCCAAATTCATCTATCTATATATGAGACAACAGAGTGAAACCTAAATATAAAAACTGCTACTCTAGACGAACGCTTCAACCTAGAAGAACAAAATTTGGTGAGCCCAGTGGGATCTGTGTACTGATCATTACCACCAAGTATCATCAAGATTGGGTGAAAAAATATTTGCTGGTGTTTCGGAAACTCGTTATTTTAGAAGCTTGGCAACCCCTCTCAATGAAAGTGCTTTTCCACAGTCTGTGCCTAGGGCTACTTGAAGAGGAAACAAACCATAGAGACAAAACTGAGAACTCCTTTATTTTGTCAAGTTTCAAAGAGCTACTACAAACCATGTTGGATTTAGAGTTCCAAATTCATCTATCTATATAGGAGAGAACAGAGAGAAACCTAAATATAAAAACTGCTACTGTAGGCGAACGCTTCAACCTAGAAGAACACAATTTGGTGAGCCAAGTGGGATTTGTGTACTGATCATTAGCAACCAGTATCATCAAGATTGGGTGAAAAATATTTGCTGGTATTTCGGAAACTCGTTATTTCTTAGAAGCTTGGCAACACCTCTCAATGAAATTGGTTTTCCACAGTCTGTGCCTAGGGCTACTTGAAGAGGAAACAAACCATAGAGACAAATCTCAGAACTCTTTATTTTGTCAAGTTTCAAAGAGCTACTACAACCATGTTGGATTTAGAGTTCCAAATTCATCTATGTATATATGAGAGAACAGAATGAAACCTAAATATAAAAACTGCTACTGTAGACGAACGCTTCAACCTAGAAGAACAAAATTTGGTGAGCCAAGTGGGATCTGTGTACTGATCATTAGCAACATGTATCATCAAGATTGGGTGAAAAAATATTTGCTGGTATTTCGGAAACTGGTTATTTCTTAGAAGCTTGGCAACCCTTCTCAATTAAAGTTCTTTTCCACAGTCTTTGCCTAGGCCTCTTGAAGAGGAAACAAACCATAGAGACAAAACTCAGAACTCCTTTATTTTGTCAAGTTTCAAAGAGCTACTACAAACCATGTTGGATTTAGAGTTCCAAATTCATCTATCTATATATGAGAGAACAGAGTGAAACCTAAATATAAAAACTGCTACTGTAGACGAACGCTTCAACCTAGAAGAACAAAATTTGGTGAGCCAAGTGGGATCTGTGTACTGATCATTACCACCAAGTATCATCAAGATTGGGTGAAAAAATTTATTTGCTGGTATTTTGGAAACTCGTTATTTCTTAGAAGCTTGGCAACCCCTCTCAATGAAAGTGCTTTTCCACAGTCTGTGCCTAGGGATACTTGAAGAGGAAACAAACCATAGAGACACAACGGAGAACTCCTTTATTTTGTCAAGTTTCAAAGAGCTACTGCAATCCTGTTGAATTTAGTGTTCCAAATTCATCTATCTATATAGGAGAGAACAGAGAGAAACCTAAATATAAAAACTGCTACTGTAGACGAACGCTTCAACATAGAAGAACAAAATTTGGTGAGCCAAGTGGGATCTGTGTACTGATCATTAGCAACATGGATCATCAAGATGGGTGAAAAAATATTTGCTGGTATTTTGGAAACACGTTATTTCTTAGAAGCTTGGCAACAAATCTCAATGAAAGTGCTTCCACAGTCTGTGCCTAGGGCTACTTGAAGAGGAAACAAACCATAGAGACAAAACTCAGAACTCCTTTATTTTGTCAAGTTTCAAAGAGCTACTACAAACCATGTTGGATTTAGAGTTCCATATTCATATATCTATATATGAGAGAACAGAGGGAAACCTAAATATAAAAACTTCTACTGAAGGCCAACGCTTCAACCTAGAAGAACACAATTTGGGGAGCCAAGTGGGATTTGTCTACTGATCATTAGCAACCAGTATCATCAATATTGGGTGAAAAAATATTTGCTGGTACTTCGGAAACTCGTTATTTCTTAGAAGCTTGGCAACCCCTCTCAATGAAAGTGCTTTTCCCGAGTCTGCGCCTAGGGCTACTTGAAGAGGAAACAAACCATAGAGACAAAACTCAGAACTCCTTTATTTTGTCAAGTTTCAAAGAGGTACTACAAACCATGTTGGATTTAGAGGTCCAAATTCATCTATCTATATATGAGAGAACAGAGTGGAACCTGAATATAAAAACTGCTACTGTAGACGAACGCTTCAACCTAGAAGAACAAAATTTGGTGAGCCAAATGGGATCTGTGTACTGATCATTACCTCCAAGTATCATCAAGATTGGGTGAAAAAATATTTGCTGATAATTCGGAAACTCGTTATTTCTTAGAAGCTTGGCAACCCCTCTCAATGAAAGTGCTTTTCCACATTCTGTGCCTAGGGCTACTTTAAGAGGAAACAAACCATAGAACCAAAACTCAGAACTCTTTATTTTGTCAAGTTTCAAAGAGCTACTACAAACCATGTTGGATTTAGAGTTCCAAATTCATCTATCTATATATGAGAGAACAGAGTGAAACCTAAATATAAAAACTGCTACTGTAGACGAACGCTTCAACCTAGAAGAAGAAAATTTGGTGAGCCAAGTGGGATCTGTGTACTGATCATTCCCACCAAGTATCATCAAGATTGGGTGAAAAACTATTGGCTGGTATTTTTGAAACTCGTTATTTCTTAGAAGCTTGGCAACCCCTCTCAATAAAATGCTTTTCCACAGTCTGTGCCTAGGGCTACTTGAAGAGGAAACAAACCATAGAGACAAAACTGAGAACTCCTTTATTTTCTCAAGTTTCAAAGAGCTACTACAATCCATGTTGGATTTAGAGTTCCAAATTCATCTAACTATATAGGAGAGAACAGAGAGAAACTTAAATATAAAAACTGCTACTGTAGACGAACGCTTCAACCTAGAAGAACAAAATTTGGTGAGCCAATTGGATTTGTGTACTGATCATTACCACCAGTTTCATCAAGATTGGGTGAAAAAATATTTGCTGGTATTTCGGAAACTTGTAATTTCTTAGAAGCTTGGAAAACTCTCTCAATGAAAGTGCTTTTCCACAGTCTGTGCCTAGGGCTACTTGAAGAGGAAACAAACCATAGAGACAAAACTGAGAACTCCTTTATTTTGTCAAGTTTCAAAGAGCTACTACAAACCATGTTGGATTTAGAGTTCCAAATTCATATATCTATATATTAGAGAACAGAGGGAAACCTAAATATAAAAACTGCTACTGTAGGCAAACGCTTCAACCTAGCAGAACACGATTTGGTGAGCCAAGTGGGATTTGTGTACTGATCATTAGCAACAAGTATCATCAAGATTGGGTGAAAAAATATTTGCTGGTATTTCAGAAACTCGTTATTTCTTACAAGCTTGGCAAGCCCTCTCAATGAAAGTGCTTTTCCACAGTGTGTGCCTAGTGCTAATTGAAGAGGAAACAATCCATAGAGACAAAACTGAGAACTCCTTTATTTTGTCAAGTTTCAAAGAGGTACTACAAACCATGTTGTATTTAGAGTTCCAAATTCATCTATCTATACAGGAGAGAACAGAGGGAAACCTAAATATAAAAACTGCTACTGTAGACGAACGCTTAAACCTAGAAGAACAGAATTTGGTGAGCCAAGTGGGATCTGTGTACTGATCATTCCCACCAAGTATCATCAAGATTGGGTGAAAAAATATTTGCTGGTATTTCGGAAACTCGTTAATTCTTAGAAGCTTGGCAACACCTCTCAATGAAAGTGGTTTTCCACAGTCTTTGCCTAGGGCTATTTGAAGAGGAAACAAACCATAGAGACAAATCTCAGAACTCCTTTATTTTGTCAAGTTTCATAGAGCTACTACAAACCATGTTGGATTTAGAGTTCCAAATTCATCTATCTATATATGAGAGAACAGAGTGAAACCTAAATATAAAAACTGCTACTGTAGACGAACGCTTCAACCTAGAAGAACGAAATTGGTGGAGCCAAGTGGGATCTGTGTACTGATTTTTAGCAACATGTATCATCAAGATTGGGTGAAAAAATATTTGCTGGTATTTCGGAAACTCGTTATTTCTTAGAAGCTTTTCAACCCCTCTCAATGAAAGTGCTTTTACACAGTCTGTGCCTAGGGCTACTTTAAGAGGAAACAAAACCATAGAAACAAAACTCAGAACTCTTTATTTTCAAGTTTCAAAGAGCTACTATAAACCATGTTGGATTTAGAGTTCCAAATTCATCTATCTATATATGAGAGAACAGAGTGAAACCTAAATATAAAAACTGCTACTGTAGACGAACGCTTCAACCTAGAAGAAGAAAATTTGGTGAGCCAAGTGGGATCTGTGTACTGATCATTCCCACCAAGTATCATCAAGATTGGGTGAAAAACTATTGGCTGGTATTTTGGAAACTCGTTATTTCTTAGAAGCTTGGCAACCCCTCTCAATGAAAGTGCTTTTCCACAGTCTGTGCCTAGGGCTACTTGAAGAGGAAACAAACCATAGAGACAAAACTGAGAACTCCTTTATTTTGTCAAGTTTCAAAAGAGCTACTACAATCCATGTTGGATTTAGAGTTCCAAATTCATCTATCTATATAGGAGAGAACAGAGAGAAACCTAAATATAAAAACTGCTACTGTAGACGAACGCTTCAACCTAGAAGAACAAAATTTGGTGAGCCAATTGGGATTTGTGTACTGATCATTACCACCAAGTATCATCAAGATTGGGTGAAAAAATATTTGCTGGTATTTCGGAAACTTGTAATTTCTTAGAAGCTTGGCAAACTCTCTCAATGAAAGTGCTTTTCCACAGTCTCTGCCTAGGGCTACTTGAAGAGGAAACAAATCATAGAGACAAAACTGAGAACTCCTTTATTTTGTCAAGTTTCAAAGAGCTACTACAAACCATGTTGGATTTAGAGTTCCAAATTTATATATCTATATAGGAGAGAACAGAGGGAAACCTAAATATAAAAACTGCTACTGTAGGCAAACGCTTCAACCTAGCAGAACACGATTTGGTGAGCCAAGCGGGATTTGTGTACTGATCATTAGCAACAAGTATCATCAAGATTGGGTGAAAAAATATTTGCTGGTATTTCAGAAACTCGTTATTTCTTAGAATCTTGGCAAGCCCTCTCAATGAAAGTGCTTTTCCACAGTGTGTGCCTAGTGCTAATTGAAGAGGAAACAATCCATAGAGACAAAACTGAGAACTCCTTTATTTTGTCAAGTTTCAAAGAGGTACTACAAACCATGTTGTATTTAGAGTTCCAAATTCATCTATCTATACAGGAGAGAACAGAGGGAAAAATAAATATAAAAACTGCTACTGTAGACGAACGCTTCAACCTAGAAGAACAAAATTTGGTGAGCCAAGTGGGATCTGTGTACTGACCATTAGCAACAAGTATCATCAAGATTGGGTGAAAAAATATTTGCTGGTACTTCGGAAACTCGTTATTTCTTAGAAGCTTGGCAACCCCTCTCAATGAAAGTGCTTTTCCAGAGTCTGGGCCTAGGGCTACTTGAAGAGGACACAAACCATAGAGACAAAACTGAGAACTCCTTTATTTTGTCAAGTTTCAAAGAGCTACTACAAACCATGTTGGATTAGAGTTCCAAATTCATCTATCTATATATGAGAGAACAGAGTGAAACCTAAATATAAAAACGACTACTGTAGACGTACGCTTCAAACTAGAAGAACAAAATTTGGTGAGCCAAGTGGGATCTGTGTACTGATAATTCCCAACAAGTATCATCAAGATTGGGTGAAAAATATTTGCTGGTATTTCGGAAACTCGTTAATTCTTAGAAGCTTGGCAACACCTCTCAATGAAAGTGGTTTTCCACAGTCTTTGCCTAGAGCAATTTGAAGAGGAAACAAACCATAGAGACAAATCTCAGAACTCCTTTATTTTGTCAAGTTTCATAGAGCTACTACAAACCATGTTGGATTTAGAGTTCCAAATTCATCTATCTATATGTGAGAGAACAGAGTGAAACCTAAATATAAAAACTGCTACTGTAGACGAACGCTTCAACCTAGAAGAACAAAATTGGTGGAGCCAAGTGGGATCTGTGTACTGATCTTTAGCAACATGTATCATCAAGATTGGGTGAAAAAATATTTGCTGGTATTTCGGAAACTCGTTATTTCTAGAAGCTTGGCAACCCTTCTCGATTAAAGTTCTTTTCCACAGTCTGTGCCTAGGCCTCTTGAAGAGGAAACAAACCATAGAGACAAAACTCAGAACTCCTTTATTTTGTCAAGTATCAAAGAGCTACTACAAACCATGTTGGATTTAGAGTTCCAAATTCATCTATCTATATATGAGAGAACAGAGTGAAACCTAAATATAAAAACTGCTACTGTAGACGAACGCTTCAACCTAGAAGAACAAAATTTGGTGAGCCAAGTGGGATTTGTGTACTGATCATTAGCAACAAGTATCATCAAGATTGGGTGAAAAAATATTTGCTGGTATTTCAGAAACTCGTTATTTCTTAGAAGCTTGGCAACCCCTCTCAATGAAAGTGATTTTCCACAGTGTGTGCCTAGTGCTACTTGAAGAGGGAAACAAACCATAGAGACAAAACTGAGAACTCCTTTATTTTGTCAAGTTTCAAAGAGCTACTACAAACCATGTTGGATTTTAGAGTTCCAAATTCATCTATCTATACAGGAGAGAACAGAGGGAAACCTAAATATAAAAACTGCTACTGTAGACGAACGCTTCAACCTAGAAGAACAAAATTTGGTGAGCCAAGTGGGATCTGTGTACTGATCATTAGCAACAAGTATCATCAAGATTGGGTGAAAACATATTTGCTGGTACTTCGGAAACTCGTTATTTCTTAGAAGCTTGGCAACCCCTCTCAATGAAAGTGCTTTTCCACAGTGTGTGCCTTGTGCTACTTGTAGAGGAAACAAACCATAGAGACAAAACTGAGAACTCCTTTATTTTGTCAAGTTTCAAAGAGCTACTACAAACCATGTTGGATTAGAGTTCCAAATTCATCTATCTATATATGAGAGAACAGAGTGAAACCTAAATATAAAAACGACTACTGTAGACAAACGCTTCAAACTAGAAGAACAAAATTTGGTGAGCCAAGTGGGATCTGTGTACTGATAATTCCCAACAAGTATCATCAAGATTGGGTGAAAAAATATTTGCTGGTATTTCGGAAACTCGTTAATTCTTAGAAGCTTGGCAACACCTCTCAATGAAAGTGGTTTTCCACAGTCTTTGCCTAGAGCAATTTGAAGAGGAAACAAACCATAGAGACAAATCTCAGAACTCCTTTATTTTGTCAAGTTTCATAGAGCTACTACAAACCATGTTGGATTTAGAGTTCCAAATTCATCTATCTATATATGAGAGAACAGAGTGAAACCTAAATATAAAAACTGCTACTGTAGACGAACGCTTCAACCTAGAAGAACAAAATTGGTGGAGCCAAGTGGGATCTGTGTACTGATCTTTAGCAACATGTATCATCAAGATTGGGTGAAAAAATATTTGCTGGTATTTCGGAAACTCGTTATTTCTAGAAGCTTGGCAACCCTTCTCGATTAAAGTTCTTTTCCACAGTCTGTGCCTAGGCCTCTTGAAGAGGAAACAAACCATAGAGACAAAACTCAGAACTCCTTTATTTTGTCAAGTATCAAAGAGCTACTACAAACCATGTTGGATTTAGAGTTCCAAATTCATCTATCTATATATGAGAGAACAGAGTGAAACCTAAATATAAAAACTGCTACTGTAGACGAACGCTTCAACCTAGAAGAACAAAATTTGGTGAGCCAAGTGGGATTTGTGTACTGATCATTAGCAACAAGTATCATCAAGATTGGGTGAAAAAATATTTGCTGGTATTTCAGAAACTCGTTATTTCTTAGAAGCTTGGCAACCCCTCTCAATGAAAGTGATTTTCCACAGTGTGTGCCTAGTGCTACTTGAAGAGGAAACAAACCATAGAGACAAAACTGAGAACTCCTTTATTTTGTCAAGTTTCAAAGAGCTACTACAAACCATGTTGGATTTAGAGTTCCAAATTCATCTATCTATACAGGAGATAACAGAGGGAAACCTAAATATAAAAACTGCTACTGTAGACGAACGCTTCAACCTAGAAGAACAAAATTTGGTGAGCCAAGTGGGATCTGTGTACTGATCATTAGCAACAAGTATCATCAAGATTGGGTGAAAACATATTTGCTGGTACTTCGGAAACTCGTTATTTCTTAGATGCTTGGCAACACCTCTCAATGAAAGTGGTTTTCCACAGTCTGTGCCTAGGGCTATTTGAAGAGGAAACAAACCATAGAGACAAATCTCAGAACTCCTTTATTTTGTCAAGTTTTATAGAGCTACTACAAACCATGTTGGATTTAGAGTTCCAAATTCATCTATCTATATATGAGAGAACAGAGTGAAACCTAAATATAAAAACTGCTACTGTAGACGAACGCTTCAACCTAGAAGAACAAAATTGGTGGAGCCAAGTGGGATCTGTGTACTGATCTTTAGCAACATGTATCATCAAGATTGGGTGAAAAAATATTTGCTGGTATTTCGGAAACTCGTTATTTCTAGAAGCTTGGCAACCCTTCTCAATTAAAGTTCTTTTCCACAGTCTGTGCCTAGGCCTCTTGAAGAGGAAACAAACCATAGAGACAAAACTCAGGACTCCTTTATTTTGTCAAGTTTCAAAGAGCTACTACAAACCATGTTGGATTTAGAGTTCCAAATTCATCTATCTATATAGGAGAGAACAGAGTGAAACCTAAATATAAAAACTGCTACTGTAGACGAACGCTTCAACCTAGAAGAACAAAATTTGGTGAGCCAAATGGGATCTGTGTACTGATCATTACCACCAAGTATCATCAAGATTGGGTAAAAAAATATTTGCTGGTATTTTGGAAACTCGTTATTTCTTAGAAACTTGGGAACCCATCTCAATGAAAGTGCTTTTCCACAGTCTGTGCCTAGGGATACTTGAAGAGGAAACAAACAATAGAGACAAAACTCAGAACTCCTTTATTTTGTCAAGTTTCAAAGAGCTACTACAAACCGTGTTGGATTTAGAGATCCAAATTCATCTATCTATATAGGAGAGAACAGAGAGAAACCTAAATATAAAAACTGCTACTGTAGACGAACGCTTCCACCTAGAAGAACAAAATTGGGTGAGCCAATTGGGATTTGTGTACTGATCATTACCACCAAGTATCATCAAGATTTCTGTGAAAAAATATTTGCTGGTATTTCGGAAACTTGTAATTTCTTAGAAGCTTGGGAAACTCTCTCAATGAAAGTGCTTTTCCACAGTCTGTGCCTAGGGCTACTTGAAGAGGAAACAAACCATAGAGACAAAACTGAGAACTCCTTTATTTTGTCAAGTTTCAAAGAGCTACTACAAACCATGTTGGATTTAGAGTTCCAAATTCATATGTCTATATAGGAGAGAACAGAGGGAAACCTAAATATAAAAACTGCTACTGTAGGCGAACGCTTCAACCTAGCAGAACACAATTTGGTGAGCCAAGTGGGATTTGTGTACTGATCATTAGCACCAAGTATCATCAACATTGGGTGAAAAAATATTTGCTGGTACTTCGGAAACTCGTTATTTCTGAGAAGCTTGGCCACCCCTCTCAATGAAAGTGCTTTTCCACTGTCTGCGCCTAGGGCTACTTGAAGAAGCAACAAACCATAGAGACAAAACTCAGAACTCCTTTATTTTGTCAAGTTTCAAAGAGCTACTACTATCCATGTTGGATTTAGAGTTCCAAATTCATCTATCTATATAGGCGAGAACAGAGAGAAACCTAAATGTAAAAACTGGTACTGTAAACGAACGCTTCAACCTAGAAGAACAAAATTTGGTGAGCCAAGTGGGATCTGTGTACTGATCAATACCACCAAGTATCATCAAGATTGGGTGAAATAATATTTGCTGGTATTTCTGAAACTCGTTATTTCTTAGAAGCTTGGCAACACCTCTCAATTAAAGTAGTTTTCCACAGTTCGTGCCTAGGGCTACTTCAAGAGGAAACAAACCATAGAGACAAAATTCAGAACTCCTTTATTTTGCAAGTTTCAAAGAGCTACTACAAACCATGTTGGATTTAGAGTTCCAAATTCATCTATCTATATATGAGAGAACAGAGTGAAACCTAAATATAAAAACGGCTACTATAGACGAACGCTTCAACCTAGAAGAACAAAATTTGGTGAGCCAAGTGGGTACTGTGTACTGATCATTACCACCAAGTATCATCAAGATTGGGTGAAAAAATATTTGCTGATATTTCGGAAACTCGTTATTTCTTGGAAGCTTGGGAACCCCTCTCAATGAAAGTGGTTTTCCACAGTCTGTGCCTAGGGCTACTTGAAGAGGAAACAAACCATACAGACAAAACTCAGAACTCCTTATTTTGTCAAGTTTCAAAGAGCTACTACAAACCATGTTGGATTTAGAGTTCCAAATTCATCTATCTATATATGAGAGAACAGAGAGAAACCTATATATAAAAACTGCTACTGTAGACGAACTCTTCAACCTAGAAGAACAAAATATGGTGAGCCAAGTGGGATTTGTGTACTGATCATTAGCAACAAGTATCATCTTGATTGGGTGAAAAAATATTTGCTGGTACTTCGGAAACTCGTTATTTTTTAGAAGCTTGGCAACCCCTCTCAATGAAAGTGCTTTTCCACAGTCTGCGCCTAGGGCTACTTGAGGAGGAAACAAACAATAGAGACAAAACTCAGAACTCCTTTATTTTGTCAAGTTTCAAAGAGCTACTACAAACCATGTTGGATTTAGAGTTCCAAATTCATCTATCTATATATGAGACAACAGAGTGAAACCTAAATATAAAAACTGCTACTCTAGACGAACGCTTCAACCTAGAAGAACAAAATTTGGTGAGCCCAGTGGGATCTGTGTACTGATCATTACCACCAAGTATCATCAAGATTGGGTGAAAAAATATTTGCTGGTGTTTCGGAAACTCGTTATTTTAGAAGCTTGGCAACCCCTCTCAATGAAAGTGCTTTTCCACAGTCTGTGCCTAGGGCTACTTGAAGAGGAAACAAACCATAGAGACAAAACTGAGAACTCCTTTATTTTGTCAAGTTTCAAAGAGCTACTACAAACCATGTTGGATTTAGAGTTCCAAATACATCTATCTATACAGGAGAGAACAGAGCGAAACCTAAATATCAAAACTGCTACTGTACACGAACGCTTCAACTTAGAAGAACAAAATTTGGTGAGCCAAGTGGGACTTGTGTACTGATCATTACAACCAAGTATCATCAAAATTGGGTGAAAAAATATTTGCTGGTATTTCGGAAACTCGTAATATCTTAGAAGCTTGGCAAACCCTCTCAATGAAAGTGCTTTTCCACAGTCTATGCCTAGGGCTACTTGAAGAGGAAACAAACCATAGAGACAAAACTGAGATCTCCTTTATTTTGTCAAGTTTCAAAGATCTACTACAATCCATGTTGGATTTAGAGTTCCAAATTCATCTATCTATATAGGAGAGAACAGAGAGAAACCTAAATATAAAAACTGCTACTGTAGACGAACGCTTCAACCTAGAAGAACAAAATTTGGGTAGCCAAGTTGGATTTGTGTACTGACCATTAGAACCAAGTATCATCAAGATTGGGTGAAAAAATATTTGCTGGTATTTCGGAAACTTGTAATTTCTTAGAAGTTTGGCAAACTCTCTCAATGAAAGTGCTTTTCCACAGTCTGTGCCTAGGGCTACTTGAAGAGGAAACAAACCATAGAGACAAAACTGAGAACTCCTTTATTTTGTCAAGCTTCAAAGAGCTACTACAAACTATGTTGGATTTAGAGTTCCAAATTCATCTATCTATATAGGAGAGAACAGAGGGAAACCTAAATATAAAAACTTCTACTGTAGGCGAACGCTTCAACCTAGAAGAACACAATTTGGTGAGCCAAGTGGGATTTGTGTACTGATCATTAGCAACCAGTATCATCAAGATTGGGTGAAAAAATATTTGCTGGTATTTCGGAAACTCGTAATTTCTTAGAAGCTTGGCAACCCCTCTCAATGAAAGTGCTTTTCCACAGTCGATGCCTAGGGCTACTTGAAGAGGAAACAAACAATAGAGACAAAACTCAGAACTCCTTAATTTTGTCAAGTTTCAAAGAGCTACTACAAACCATGTTGGATTTAGAGATCCAAATTCATCTATCTATATAGGAGAGAACAGAGAGAAACCTAAATATAAAAACTGCTACTGTAGGCGAACGCTTCAACCTAGAAGAACACAATTTGGTGAGCCAAGTGGGATTTGTGTACTGATCATTAGCAACCAGTATCATCAAGATTGGGTGAAAAAATATTTGCTGGTATTTCGGAAACTCGTTATTTCTTAGAAGCTTGGCAACACCTCTCAATGAAAGTAGTTTTCCACAGTCTGTGCCTAGGGTAACTTGAAGAAAAAACAAACAATAGAGACAAAACTCAGAACTCCTTTATTTTGTCAAGTTTCAAAGAGCTACTACAAACCATGTTGGATTTAGAGTTCCAAATTCATCTATCTATATATGAGAGAACAGAGTGAAACGTAAATATAAAAACTGCTATTGTAGACGAACGCTTCAACCTAGAAGAACAAAATTTGGTGAGCCAAGTGGGATCTGTGTACTGATCATTATCAACAAGTATCATCAAGATTGGGTGAAAAAATATTTGCTGGTATTTCGGAAACTCGTTATTTCTTAGAAGCTTGGCAACCCCTCTCAATGAAAGTGCTTTTCACCAGTCTGTGCCTAGGGCTACTTGAAGAGGAAACAAACCATAGAGACAAAACTGAGAACTCCTTTATTTTGTCAAGGTTCAAAGAGCTACTACAATCCATGTTGGATTTAGAGTTCCAAATTCATCTATCTATATAGGAGAGAACAGAGAGAAACCTAAATATAAAAACTGCTACTGTAGACGAACGCTTCAACCTAGAAGAACAAAATTTGATGAGCCAAGTGGGATTTGTGTACTGATCATTACCACCAAGTATCATCAAGATTGGGTGAAAAAATATTTGCTGGTATTTCGGAAACTTGTAATTTCTTAGAAGCTTGGCAAACTCTCTCAATATAAGTGCTTTTCCACAGTCTGTGCCTAGGGCTACTTGAAGAGGAAACAAACCATAGAGACAAAACTGAGAAGTCCTTTATTTTGTCAAGTTTCAAAGAGCTACTACAAACCATGTTGGATTTAGAGTTCCAAATTCATATATCTATATAGGAGAGAACAGAGGGAAACCTAAATATAAAAACTTCTACTGTAGGCGAACGCTTCAACCTAGAAGAACACAATTTGGTGAGCCAAGTGGGATTTGTGTACTGATCTTTAGCAACCAGTATCATCAAGATGGGGTGAAAAAATATTTGCTGGTACTTCGGAAACTCGTTATTTCTTAGAAGCTTGGCAACCCCTCTCAATGAAAGTGCTTTTCCAGAGTCTGCGCCTAGGGCTACTTGAAGAGGAAACAAACCATAGAGACAAAACTCAGAACTCCTTTATTTTGTCAAGTTTCAAAGAGCTACTACAAACCATGTTGGATTTAGAGTTCCAAATTCATCTATCTATATATGAGAGAACAGAGTGGAACCTAAATATAAAAACTGCTACTGTAGGCGAACGCTTCAACCTAGAAGAACACAATTTGGTGAGCCAAGTGGGATTTGTGTACTGATCATTAGCAACCAGTATCATCAAGATTGGGTGAAAAAATATTTGCTGGTATTTCGGAAACTCGTTATTTCTTAGAAGCTTGGCAACCCCTCTCAATGAAAGTGCTTTTCCACAGTCTTTGCCTAGGGCTACTTGAAGAGGAAAGAAACCATAGAGACAAAACTCAGAACTCCTTTATTTTGTCAAGTTTCAAAGATCTACTACAATCCATGTTGGATTTAGAGTTCCAAATTCATCTATCTATATAGGAGAGAACAGAGAGAAACCTAAATATAAAAACTGCTACTGTAGACGAACGCTTCAAACTAGAAGAACAAAATTTGGTGAGCCAAGTGGTACTTGTGTACTGATCATTAGCAACAAGTATCGTCAAGATTGGGTGAAAAAATATTTGCTGGTATTTCGGAAACTCGTTATTTCTTAGAAGCTTGGCAACACCTCTCAATGAAAGTGCTTTTCCACAGTCTGTGCCTAGGGCTAATTGAAGAGGAAACAATCCATAGAGACAAAACTTAGAACTCCGTTATTTTGTCAAGTTTCAAAGAGCTACTACAAACCATGTTGGATTTAGAGTTCCAAATTCATCTATGTATACAGGAGAGAATAGAGCGAAACCTAAATATAAAAACTGCTACTGTAGACGAACGCTTCAACCTAGAAGAACAAAATTTGGTGAGCCAAGTGGAATCTGTGTACTGATCATTATCAACAAGTATCATCAAGATTGGGTGAAAAAATATTTGCTAGTATTTTGGAAACTCGTTATTTCTTAGAAGATTGGCAACCCTCTCAATTAAAGTGCTTTTCCACAGTCTGTGCCTAGGGCTACTTGAAGAGGAAACAAATCATACAGACAAAACTCAGAACTCCTTTATTTTGTCAAGTTTCAAAGAGCTACCAGAAACCATGTTGGATTTAGAGTTCCAAATTCATCTATCAATACAGGAGAGAACAGAGCGAAACCTAAATATAAAAACTGCTACTGTACACAAACGCTTCAACTTAGAAGAACAAAATTTGGTGAACCAAGTGGGATTTGTGTACTGATCATTACAACCAAGTATCATCAAAATTGGGTGAAAAAATATTTGCTGGTATTTCGGAAACTCGTAATTTCTTAGAAGCTTGGCAACCACTCTCAATGAAAGTGCTTTTCCACAGTCGATGCCTAGGGCTACTTGAAGAGGAAACAAACCATAGAGACAAAACTGAGATCTCCTTTAATTTGTCAAGTTTCAAAGATCTACTACAATCCATGTTGGATTTAGAGTTCCAAATTCATCTATCTATATAGGAGAGAACAGAGAGAAACCTAAATATAAAAACTGCTACTGTAGACGAACGCTTCAACATAGAAGAACAAAATTTGGGCAGCCAAGTTGGATTTGTGTACTGATCATTACAACCAAGTATCATCAAGATTGGGTGAAAAAATATTTGCTGGTATTTCGGAAACTTGTAATTTCTTAGAAGCTTGGCAAACTCTCTCAATGAAAGTGCTTTTCCACAGTCTGTGCCTAGGGCTACTTGAAGAGGAAACAAACCATAGAGACAAAACTGAGAACTCCTTTATTTTGTCAAGTTTCAAAGAGCTACTACAAACCATGTTGGATTTAGAGTTCCAAATTCATCTATCTATATAGGAGAGAACAGAGTTAAACCTAAATATAAAAACTTCTACTGTAGGCGAACGCTTCAACCTAGAAGAACACAATTTGGTGAGCCAAGTGGGATATGTGCACTGATCATTAGCAACCAGTATCATCAAGATTGGGTGAAAAAATATTTGCTGGTATTTCGGAAACTCGTTATTTCTTAGAAGCTTGGCAACACCTCTCAATGAAAGTAGTTTTCCACAGTCTGTGCCTAGGGTAACTTGAAGAGGAAAGAAACCATAGAGACAAAACTCAGAACTCCTTTATTTTGTCAAGTTTCAAAGACATACTACAATCCATGTTGGATTTAGAGTTCCAAATTCATCTATCTATACAGGAGAGAACAGAGGGAAACCGAAATATAAAAACTGCTACTGTAGACGAACGCTTCAACCTTGAAGAACAAAATTTGGTGAGCCAAGTGGGATCTGTGTACTGATCATTAGCAACAAGTATCATCAAGATTGGCTGAAAAAATATTTGCTGGTACTTCGGAAACTCGTTATTTCTTAGAAGCTTGGCAACCCCTCTCAATGAAAGTGCTTTTCCACAGTCTGCGCCTAGGGTTACTTGAAGAGGACACAAACCATAGAGACAAAACTCAGAACGCCTTTATTTTGTCAAGTTTCAAAGAGCTACTACAAACCATGTTGGATTTAGAGTTCCAAATTCATCTATCTATATATGAGAGAACAGAGTGAAACCTAAATATAAAAACGGCTACTGTAGACGAACGCTTCAACCTAGAAGAAGAAAATTTGGTGAGCCAAGTGGGTACTGTGTACTGATCATTACCACCAAGTATCATCAAGATTGGGTGAAAAAATATTTGCTGGTATTTCGAAAACTCGTTATTTCTTAGAAGCTTGGCAACCCCTCTCAATGAAAGTGCTTTTCCACAGTCTGTGCCTTGGGCTACTTGAAGAGGAAACAAACCATAGAGACAAAACTGAGACCCCATTTATTTTGTCAAGTTTCAAAGAGCTACTACAATCCATGTTGGATTTAAAGTTCCAAATTCATCTATCTATATAGGAGAGAACAGAGAGAAACCTAAATATAAAAACTGCTACTGTAGACGAACGCTTCAAACTAGAAGAACAAAATTTGGTGAGCCAAGTGGGACTTGTGTACTGATCATTAGCAACAAGTATCATCAAGATTGGGTGAAAAAATATTTGCTGGTATTTCGGAAACTCGTTATTTCTTAGAAGCTTGGCAACCCCTCTCAATGAAAGTGCTTTTCCACAGTCTGTGCCTAGGGCTACTTGAAGAGGAAACAAACCAAAGAGACAAAACTCAGAACTCCTTTATTTTGTCAAATTTCAAAGAGCTACTTCAAACCATGTTGGATTTAGAGTTCCAAATTCATCTATCTATATATGAGACAACAGAGTGAAACCTAAATATAAAAACGGCTACTGTAGACGAACGCTTCAACCTAGAAGAACAAAATTTGGTGAACCAAGTGGGTACTGTGTACTGATCATTACCACCAAGTATCATCAAAATTGGGTGAAAAAATATTTGCTGGTATTTAGGAAACTCGTAATTTCTTAGAAGCTTGGCAACCCCTCTCAATGAAAGTGCGTTTCCACACTCTGTGCCTAGGGCTACTTGAAGAGGAAACAAACCATAGAGACAAAACTGAGAACTCCTTTATTTTGTCAAGTTTCAAAGAGCTACTACAATCCCTGTTGGAGTTAGAGCTCCAAATTCATCTATCTATATAGGAGAGAACAGAGAGAAACCTAAATAAAAAACTGCTACTGTAGACGAACGCTTCAACCTAGAAGAACAAAACTTGGTGAGCCAAGTGGGATTTGTGTACTGATCATTACCACCAAGTATCATCAAGATTCGGTGTAAAAATATTTGCTGGTGTTTCGGTAACTTGTAATTTCTTAGAAGCTTGGCAACCACTCTCAATGAAAGTGCATTTGCACAGTCTGTGCCTAAGGCTACTTGAAGTGAAAAGAAACCATAGAGACAAAACTGAGAACTCCTTTATTTTGTCAAGTTTCCAAGAGCTACTACAAACCATGTTGGATTTAGAGTTCCAAATTCATCTATCTATATAGGAGAGAACAGAGGGAAACCTAAATAAAAAACTGTTACTGTAGACGAACTCTTCAACCTAGAAGAACAAAATTTGGTGAGCCAAGTGGGATCTGTGTACTGATCATTAGCAACAAGTATCATCAAGATTGGGTGAAAAAATATTTGCTGGTATTTCGGAAACTCGTTATTTCTTAGAAGCTTGGCAACCCCTCTCAATGAAAGTGCTTTTCCAAAGTCTGTGCCTAGAGCTATTTGAAAGGAAACAAACCATAGAGACAAAACTGAGATCTCCTTTATTTTGTCAAGTTTCAAAGAGCTACTAAAAACCATGTTGGATTTAGTGTCCAAATTCATATATCTATATAGGAGAGAACAGAGGGAAACCTTAATATTAAAACTTCTACTGTAGGCCACCGCTTCAACCTAGAAGAACACAATTTGTTGAGCCAAGTGGGATTTGTGTACTGATCATTTGCAACCAGTATCATCAAGATTGGGTTAAAAAATATTTGCTGGTATTTCGGAAAATCGTTATTTCTTAGAAGCTTGGCAACACCTCTCAATGAAAGTAGTTTTCCACAGTCTGTGCCTAGGGCTACTTGAAGAGGAAACAAACCATAGAGACAAAACTCAGAACTCCTTTATTTTGTCAAGTATCTAAGAGCTACTACAAACCATGTTGGATTTAGATTTCCAAATTCATCTATCTATATATGAGAGAACAGAGTGAAACCTAAATATAAAAACTGCTATTGTAGACGAACTCTTCAACCTAGAAGAACAAAATTTGGTGAGCCAAGTGGGATCTGTGTACTGATCATTATCAACAAGTATCATCAAGATTGGGTGATAAAATATTTGCTGGTATTTCGGAAACTCGTTATTTCTTAGAAGCTTGGCATCCCATCTCAATGAAAGTGGTTTTCCACAGTCTGTGCCTAGGGCTACTTGAAGAGGAAACAAACCATAGAGACAAAACTCAGAATTCTTTATTTTGTCAAGTTTCAAGGAGCTACTACAAACCATGTTGGATTTAGAGTTCCAAATTCATCTATCTATATATGAGAGAACAGAGTGAAACCTAAATATAAAAACTGCTACTGTAGACGAACGCTTCAACCTAGAAGAACAAAATTTGGTGAGCCAAGTGGGATCTGTGTACTGATCATTCCCACCAAGTATCATCAAGATTGGGTGAAAAAATATTTGCTGGTATTTCGGAAACTCGTTATTTCTTAGAAGCTTGGCAACACCTCTCAATGAAAGTGCTTTTTCACAATCTGTGCCTAGGGCTACTTGAAGAGGAAACAAACCATAGAGACAAAACTGAGACCTCATTTATTTTGTCAAGTTTCAAAGAGCTACTACAATCCATGTTGGATTTAAAGTTCCAAATTCATCTATCTATATAGGAGAGAACAGAGAGAAACCTAAATATAAAAACTGCTACTGTAGACGAACGCTTCAACCTAGAAGAAGAAAATTTGGTGAGCCAAGTGGGATTTGTGTACTGATCATTAGTAACAAGTATCATCAAGATTGGGTGAAAAAATATTTGCTGGTATTTCGGAATCTCGTTATTTCTTAGAAGCTTGGCAACACCTCTAAATGAAAGTGCTTTTCCACAGTCTGTGCCTAGGGCTAATTGAAGAGGAAACAAACCATAGAGACAAAACTGAGAACTCCGTTATTTTGTCAAGTTTCAAAGAGCTACTACAAACCATGTTGGATTTAGAGTTCCAAATTCATCTATGTATACAGGAGAGAATAGAGCGAAACCTAAATATAAAAACTGCTACTGTAGACGAACGCTTCAACCTAGAAGAACAAAATTTGGTGAGCCAAGTGGGATCTGTGTACTGATCATTATCAACAAGTATCATCAAGATTGGGTGAAAAAATATTTGCTGGTATTTCGGAAACTCGTTATTTCTTAGAAGCTTGGCAACCCCTCTCAATTAAAGTGCTTTTCCACAGTCTGTGCCTAGGGCTACTTGAAGAGGACACAAACCATAGAGACAAAACTCAGAACTCCTTTATTTTGTCAAGTTTCAAAGAGCTACCAGAAACCATGTTGGATTTAGAGTTCCAAATTCATCTATCTATATATGAGAGAACAGAGTGAAACCTAAGTATAAAAACTGCTTCTGTAGACGAACGCTTCAACCTAGAAGAACACAATTTGGTGAGCCAAGTGGGATCTGTGTACTGATCATTACCACCAAGTATCATCAAGATTGGGTGAAAAAATATATGCTGGTATTTCGGAAACTCGGTATTCTTAGAAGCTTGGCAACCCCTCTCAATGAAAGTGCTTTTCCACAGTCTGTGCCTAGGGCTACTTGAAGAGGAAACAAACCATAGAGACAAAACTGAGAACTCCTTTATTTTGTCAAGTTTCAAAGAGCTACTACAATCCATGTTGGATTTAAAGTTAAAATTAATCTATCTATATAGGAGAGAAGAGAGAGAAACCTAAATATAAAAAAACTGCTACTGTAGACGAACGCTTCAACCTAGAAGAACAAAATTTGGTGAGCCAAGTGGGATTTGTGTACTGATCATTACCACCAAGTATCATCAAGATTTAGTGAAAAAATATTTGCTGGTATTTGGGAAACTCGTAATTTCTTAGCAGCATGGCAACCCATCTAAATGAAAGTGCTTACACAGTCTGTGCGTAGGGCAACTTGAAGAGGAAACAAACCATAGAGACAAAACTGAAAACTTTTTATTTTGTCAAGTTTCAAAGAGCTACAACAATCCAAGTTGGATTTAGAGTTCCAAATTCATCTATCTATATATGAGAGAACAGAGTGAAACCTAAATATAAAAACTGCTACTGTAGACGAACGCTTCAAACTAGAAGAACAAAATTTGGTGAGCCAAGTGGGATTTGTGTACTGATCATTACCACCAAGTATCATCAAGATTGGGTGAAAAAATATTTGCTGGTATTTCAGAAACTCGTTATTTCTTAGAAGCTTGGCAACCACTCTCAATGAAAGTGCTTTTCCACTGTCTGTGCCTAGGGCTACTTGAAGAGGAAAAAAAACCATAGAGACAAAACTGAGAACTCCTTTATTTTGTCAAGTTTCCAAGAGCTACTTCAAACCATGTTGGATTTAGAGTTCCAAATTCATCTATCTACATATGAGACAACAGAGTGAAACCTAAATATAAAAACGGCTACTGTAGTCGAACGCTTCAACCTAGAAGAACAAAATTTGGTGAGCCAAGTGGGATCTGTGTACTGATCATTAGCAACAAGTATCATCAAGATTGGGTGAAAAAATATTTGCTGGTATTTCGGAAACTCGTTATTTCTTAGAAGCTTGGCAAACCCTCTCAATGAAAGTGCTTTTCCACAGTCTGTGCCTAGGGCTAATTGAATAGGAAACAATCCATAGAGACAAAACTGAGAACTCCTTTATTTTGTCAAGTTTCAAAGAGCTACTACAAACCATGTTGAATTTAGAGTTCCAAATTCATCTATCTATAGAGGAGAAAACAGAGGGAAACCTAAATATAAAAACTGCTACTGTGGACGAACGCTTCAACCTAGAAGAACAAAATATGGTGAGCCAAGTGGGATTTGTGTACTGATCATTAGCAACAAGTATCATCAAGATTGGGTGAAAAAATATTTGCTGGTACTTCGGAAACTCGTTATTTTTTAGAAGCTTGGCAACCCCTCTCAATGAAAGTGCTTTTCCACAGTCTGAGCCTAGGGCTACTTGAAGAGGAAACAAACCATAGAGACAAAACTGAGAACTCCTTTATTTTGTCAAGTTTCAAAGAGCTACTACAAACCATGTTGATTTTAGAGTTCCAAATTCATCTATCTATATATGAGAGAACAGAGTGAAACCTAAATATAAAAACGGCTACTGTAGACGAACGCTTCAACCTAGAAGAACAAAATTTGGTGAGCCAAGTGGGATCTGTGTACTGATCATTACCACAAAGTATCATCAAGATTGGTTGAACAAATATTTGCTGGTATTTCGGAAACTCGTTATTTCTTAGAAGCTTGGCAACCCCTCTCAATGAAAGTGGTTTTCCACAGTCTGTGCCTAGGGCTACTTGAAGAGGAAACAAACCATAGAGACAAAACTGAGAACTCCTTTATTTTGTCAAGTTTCAAAGAGCTACTACAATCCATGTTGGATTTAAAGTTCCAAATTAATCTATCTATATAGGAGAGAGAGAAACCTAAATATCAAAAACTGCTACTGTAGACGAACGCTTCAACCTAGAAGTACAAAATTTGGTGAGCCAAGTGGGATTTGTGTACTGATCATTACCACCAAGTATCATCAAGATTGGGTGAAAAAATATTTGCTGGTATTTTGGAAACTCGTTATTTCTTAGCAGCTTTGCAACCCATCTAAATGAAAGTGCTTACACAGTCTGTGCGTAGGGCAACTTGAAGAGAAAACAATCCATAGTGACAAAACTGAGAACTCCTTTATTTTGTCAAGTTTCAAAGAGCTACTACAATCCAAGTTGGATTTAGAGTTCCAAATTCATCTATCTATACACGAGAGAACAGAGAGAAACCTAAATATAAAAACTGCTACTGTAGACGAACGCTTCAACCTAGAAGAACAAAATTTGGTGAGCCAAGTGGGATCTGTGTACTGATCATTCCCACCAAGTATCATCAAGATTGGGTGAAAAACTATTGGCTGGTACTTTGGAAACTCGTTATTTCTTAGAAGCTTGTCAACCCCTCTCAATGAAAGTGCTTTTCCACAGTCTGTGCCTAGGGCTACTTGAAGAGGAAACAAACCATAGAGACAAAACTGAGAACTCCTTTATTTTGTCAAGTTTCAAAGAGCTACTACAAACCATGTTGGATTTAGAGTTCCAAATTCATATATCTATACAGGAGAAAACAGAGGGAAACCTAAATATAAAAACTGCTATTGTAGACGAACGCTTCAACCTAGAAGAACACAATTTGGTGAGCCAAGTGGGATTTGTGTACTGATCATTAGCAACAAGTATCAGCAAGATTGGGTGAAAAAATATTTGCTGGTATTTCACAAACTCGTTATTTCTTAGAAGCTTGGCAACCCCTCTCAATAAAAGTGCTTTTCCCCAGTGTCTGCCTAGAGCTAATTGAAGAGGAAAAATCCATAGAGACAAAAATGAGAACTCCTTTATTTTGTCAAGTTTCAAAGAGCTACTACAAACCATGTTGGATTTAGAGTTGAAAATTCATCTATCTATACAGGAGAAAACAGAGGGAAACCTAAATATAAAAACTGCTATTGTAGACGAACGCTTCAACCTAGAAGAACAAAATATGGTGAGCCAAGTGGGATTTGTGTACTGATCATTAGCAACAAGTATCATCAAGATTGGGTGAAAAAATATTTGCTGGTACTTCGGACACTCGTTATTTTTTAGAAGCTTGGCAACCCCTCTCAATGAAAGTGCTTTTCCACAGTCTGAGCCTAGGGCTACTTGAAGAGGAAACAAACCATAGAGACAAAACTGAGAACTCCTTTATTTTGTCAAGTTTCAAAGAGCTACTACAATCCATGTTGGATTTAGAGTTCCAAATTCTTCTATCTATATATGAGAGAACAGAGTGAAACCTAAATATAAAAACGGCTACTGTAGACGAACGCTTCAACCTAGAAGAACAAAATTTGGTGAGCCAAGTGGGATTTGTTTACTGATCATTACCACAAAGTATCATCAAGATTGGTTGAACAAATATTTGCTGGTATTTCGGAAACTCGTTATTTCTTAGAAGCTTGGCAACCCCTCTCAATGAAAGTGGTTTTCCACAGTCTGTGCCTAGGGCTACTTGAAGAGGAAACAAACCATAGAGACAAAACTGAGAAGTCCTTTATTTTGGCAAGTTTCAAAGAGCTACTACAATCCATGTTGGATTTAAAGTTCCAAATTAATCTATCTATATAGGAGAGAGAGAAACCTAAATATCAAAAACTGCTACTGTAGACGAACGCTTCAACCTAGAAGTACAAAATTTGGTGAGCCAAGTGGGATTTGTGTACTGATCATTACCACCAAGTATCATCAAGATTGGGTGAAAAAATATTTGCTGGTATTTTGGAAACTCGTTATTTCTTAGCAGCTTTGCAACCCATCTAAATGAAAGTGCTTACACAGTCTGTGCGTAGGGCAACTTGAAGAGGAAACAATCCATAGTGAAAAAACTGAGAACTCCTTTATTTTGTCAAGTTTCAAAGAGCTACTACAATCCAAGTTGGATTTAGAGTTCCATATTCATCTATCTATATACGAGAGAACAGAGAGAAACCTAAATATAAAAACTGCTAATGTAGACGAACGCTTCAACCTAGAAGAACAAAATTTGGTGAGCCAAGTGGGATTTGTGTACTCATCATTAGCAACAAGTATCATCAAGATTGGGAGAAAAAATATTTGCTGGTATTTCGGAAACACGTTATTTCTTAGAAGCTTGGCAACCCCTCTCAATGAAAGTGCTTTTCCACAGTCTGTGCCTAGGGCTACTTGAAGAGGAAACAAACCATAGAGACAAAACTCAGAACTCCTTTATTTTGTCAAGTTTCAAAGAGCTACTACAAACCATGTTGGATTTAGATTTCCAAATTCATCTATCTATATATGAGAGAACAGAGTGAAACCTAAATATAAAAACTGCTTTTGTAGACGAACGCTTCAACCTAGAAGAACAAAATTTGGTGAGCCGAGTGGGATCTGTGTACTGATCATTATCAACAAGTATCATCAAGATTGGGTGAAAAAATATTTGCTGGTATTTCGGAAACTCGTTATTTCTTAGAAGCTTGGCAACCACTCTCAATGAAAGTGTTTTTCCACAGTCTGTGCCTAGGGCTACTTGAAGAGGAAACAAACCATACAGACAAAACTCAGAACTCCTTTATTTTGTCAAGTTTCAAAGAGCTACTACAATCCATGTTGGATTTAGAGTTCCAAATTCATCTATCTATATAGGAGAGAGAGAAACCTAAATATCAAAAACTGCTACTGTAGACGAACGCTTCAACCTAGAAGTACAAAATTTGTTGAGCCAAGTGGGATTTGTGTACTGATCATTACCACCAAGTATCATCAAGATTGCGTGAAAAAATATTTGCTGGTATTTTGGAAACTCGTTATTTCTTAGCAGCTTTGCAACCCATCTAAATGAAAGTGCTTACACAGTCTGTGCGTAGGGCAACTTGAAGAGGAAACAAACCATAGTGACAAAACTGAGAACTCCTTTATTTTGTCAAGTTTCAAAGAGCTACTACAATCCAAGTTGGATTTAGAGTTCCAAATTCATCTATCTATATATGAGAGAACAGAGTGAAACCTAAATATAAAAACTGCTACTATGGACGAACGCTTCAACCTAGAAGAACAAAATTTGGTGAGACAATTGGGATCTGTGTACTGATCATTACCACCAAGTATCATCAAGATTGGGTGAAAAAATATTTGCTGGTATTTCGGAAACTCGTTATTTCTTAGAAGCTTGGCAACCCCTCTCAATGAAAGTGTTTTTCCACAGTCTGTGCCTAGGGCTACTAGAAGAGGAAACAAACCATAGAGACAAAACTGAGAACTCCTTTATTTTGTCAAGATTCAAAGAGCTACTACAATCCATGTTGGATTTAGAGTTCCAAATTCATCTATCTATATAGGAGAGAACAGAGAGAAACCTAAATATAAAAACTACTACTGTAGACGAACGCTTCAACCAAGAAGAACAAAATTTGGTGAGCCAAGTGGGATCTGTGTACTGATCATTACCACCAAGTATCATCAAGATTGGGTGAAAAAATATTTGCTGGTATTTCGGAAACTTGTAATTTCTTAGAAGCTTGGCAAACTCTCTCAATGAAATTGCTTTTCCACAGTCTGTGCCTAGGGCTACTTGAAGAGAAAACAAACGATAGAGACAAAACTGAGAACTCCTTTATTTTGTCAAGTTTCAAAGAGCTACTACAAACCATGTTGGATTTAGAGTTCCAAATTCATATATCTATATAGGAGAGAACAGAGGGAAACCTAAATATAAAAACTGCTACTGTAGGCGAACTCTTCAACCTAGAAGACCCAATTTGGTGAGCCAAGTGGGATTTGTGTACTGATCATTATCAACAAGTATCATCAAGATTGGTTAAAAAATATTTGCTGGTATTTCACAAACTCGTTATTTCTTAGAAGCTTGGCAACCCCTCTCAATGAAAGTGCTTTTCCACAGTGTGTGCCTAGTGCTAATTGAAGAGGAAACAATCCATAGAGACAAAACTGAGAACTCCTTTATTTTGTCAAGTTTCAAAGAGCTACAACAATCCATGTTGGATTTAAAGTTCCAAATTAATCTATCTATATAGGGGAGAAGAGACAGAAACCTAAATATAAAAAAACTGCTACTGTAGACGAATGCTTCAACCTAGAAGAACAAAATTTGGTGAGCCAAGTGCGATCTGTGTACTGATCATTACCACCAAGTATCATCAAGATTGGGTGAAAAAATATTTGCTGGTATTTCAGAAACTCGTTATTTCTTAGAAGCTTGGCAACCCCTCTCAATGAAAGTGCTTTTCCACAGTCTGTGACTAGGGCTACTTGAAGAGGAAACAAACCATAGAGACAAAACTCAGAACTCCTTTATTTTTTCAAGTTTGAAAGAGCTACTAAATACCATGTTGGATTTACAGTTCCAAATTCATCTATCTATACAGGAGAGAACAGAGGAAACCTAAATATAAAACTGCTACTGTACACGAACGCTTCAACCTAGAAGAACAAAATTTGGTAAGCCAAGTTTGATTTGTGTACTGATCATTAGCAACAAGTATCATCAAGATTGGGTGAAAAATATTTACTGGTATTTCGGAAACTCGTTATTTCTTAGAAGCTTGGCAACCCCTCTCAATGAAAGTGCTTTTCCACAGTCTGTGCCTAGGGCTACTTGAAGAGGAAAAAACCATAGAGACAAAACTGAGAACTCCTTTATTTTGTCAAGTTTCAAAGAGCTACTACACTCCATGTTGGATTTAGAGTTCCACATTCATCTAACTATATAGGAGAGAACAGAGAGAAACCTAAATATACAAACTGCTGCTGTAGACGAATGCTTCAACCAAGAAGAACAAAATTTGGTGAGCCAAGTGGGATTTGTGTACTGATCATTAGCAACAAGTATCATCAAGATTGGTTGAACAAATATTTGCTGGTATTTCGGAAACTCGTTATTTCTTAGAAGCTTGGCAACCCCTCTCAATGAAAGTGGTTTTCCACATTCTGTGCCTAGGGCTACTTGAAGAGGAAACAAACCATAGAGACAAAACTGAGAAGTCCTTTATTTTGTCAAGTTTCAAAGAGCTACTACAATCCATGTTGGATTTAAAGTTCCAAATTAATCTATCTATATAGGAGAGAGAGAAACCTAAATATCAAAAACTGCTACTGTAGACGAAGGCTTCAACCTAGAAGTACAAAATTTGGTGAGCCAAGTGGGATTTGTGTACTGATCATTACCACCAAGTATCATCAAGATTGGGTGAAAAAATATTTGCTGGTATTTTGGAAACTCGTTATTTCTTAGCAGCTTTGCAACCCATCTAAATGAAAGTGCTTACACAGTCTGTGCGTAGGGCAACTTGAAGAGGAAACAATCCATAGTGAAAAAACTGAGAACTCCTTTATTTTGTCAAGTTTCAAAGAGCTACTACAATCCAAGTTGGATTTAGAGTTCCATATTCATCTATCTATATACGAGAGAACAGAGAGAAACCTAAATATAAAAACTGCTACTGTAGACGAACGCTTCAACCTAGAAGAACAAAATTTGGTGAGCCAAGTGGGATTTGTGTACTCATCATTAGCAACAAGTATCATCAAGATTGGGAGAAAAAATATTTGCTGGTATTTCGGAAACACGTTATTTCTTAGAAGCTTGGCAACCCCTCTCAATGAAAGTGCTTTTCCACAGTCTGTGCCTAGGGCTACTTGAAGAGGAAACAAACCATAGAGACAAAACTCAGAACTCCTTTATTTTGTCAAGTTTCAAAGAGCTACTACAAACCATGTTGGATTTAGATTTCCAAATTCATCTATCTATATATGAGAGAACAGAGTGAAACCTAAATATAAAAACTGCTTTTGTAGACGAACGCTTCAACCTAGAAGAACAAAATTTGGTGAGCCGAGTGGGATCTGTGTACTGATCATTATCAACAAGTATCATCAAGATTGGGTGAAAAAATATTTGCTGGTATTTCGGAAACTCGTTATTTCTTAGAAGCTTGGCAACCACTCTCAATGAAAGTGTTTTTCCACAGTCTGTGCCTAGGGCTACTTGAAGAGGAAACAAACCATACAGACAAAACTCAGAACTCCTTTATTTTGTCAAGTTTCAAAGAGCTACTACAATCCATGTTGGATTTAGAGTTCCAAATTCATCTATCTATATAGGAGAGAGAGAAACCTAAATATCAAAAACTGCTACTGTAGACGAACGCTTCAACCTAGAAGTACAAAATTTGTTGAGCCAAGTGGGATTTGTGTACTGATCATTACCACCAAGTATCATCAAGATTGCGTGAAAAAATATTTGCTGGTATTTTGGAAACTCGTTATTTCTTAGCAGCTTTGCAACCCATCTAAATGAAAGTGCTTACACAGTCTGTGCGTAGGGCAACCTGAAGAGGAAACAAACCATAGTGACAAAACTGAGAACTCCTTTATTTTGTCAAGTTTCAAAGAGCTACTACAATCCAAGTTGGATTTAGAGTTCCAAATTCATCTATCTATATATGAGAGAACAGAGTGAAACCTAAATATAAAAACTGCTACTATGGACGAACGCTTCAACCTAGAAGAACAAAATTTGGTGAGACAATTGGGATCTGTGTACTGATCATTACCACCAAGTATCATCAAGATTGGGTGAAAAAATATTTGCTGGTATTTCGGAAACTCGTTATTTCTTAGAAGCTTGGCAACCCCTCTCAATGAAAGTGTTTTTCCACAGTCTGTGCCTAGGGCTACTAGAAGAGGAAACAAACCATAGAGACAAAACTGAGAACTCCTTTATTTTGTCAAGATTCAAAGAGCTACTACAATCCATGTTGGATTTAGAGTTCCAAATTCATCTATCTATATAGGAGAGAACAGAGAGAAACCTAAATATAAAAACTACTACTGTAGACGAACGCTTCAACCAAGAAGAACAAAATTTGGTGAGCCAAGTGGGATCTGTGTACTGATCATTACCACCAAGTATCATCAAGATTGGGTGAAAAAATATTTGCTGGTATTTCGGAAACTTGTAATTTCTTAGAAGCTTGGCAAACTCTCTCAATGAAATTGCTTTTCCACAGTCTGTGCCTAGGGCTACTTGAAGAGAAAACAAACGATAGAGACAAAACTGAGAACTCCTTTATTTTGTCAAGTTTCAAAGAGCTACTACAAACCATGTTGGATTTAGAGTTCCAAATTCATATATCTATATAGGAGAGAACAGAGGGAAACCTAAATATAAAAACTGCTACTGTAGGCGAACTCTTCAACCTAGAAGAACCCAATTTGGTGAGCCAAGTGGGATTTGTGTACTGATCATTATCAACAAGTATCATCAAGATTGGTTAAAAAATATTTGCTGGTATTTCACAAACTCGTTATTTCTTAGAAGCTTGGCAACCCCTCTCAATGAAAGTGCTTTTCCACAGTGTGTGCCTAGTGCTAATTGAAGAGGAAACAATCCATAGAGACAAAACTGAGAACTCCTTTATTTTGTAAAGTTTCAAAGAGCTACAACAATCCATGTTGGATTTAAAGTTCCAAATTAATCTATCTATATAGGGGAGAAGAGACAGAAACCTAAATATAAAAAACTGCTACTGTAGACGAACGCTTCAACCTAGAAGAACAAAATTTGGTGAGCCAAGTGCGATCTGTGTACTGATCATTACCACCAAGTATCATCAAGATTGGGTGAAAAAATATTTGCTGGTATTTCAGAAACTCGTTATTTCTTAGAAGCTTGGCAACCCCTCTCAATGAAAGTGCTTTTCCACAGTCTGTGACTAGGGCTACTTGAAGAGGAAACAAACCATAGAGACAAAACTCAGAACTCCTTTATTTTTCAAGTTTGAAAGAGCTACTAAATACCATGTTGGATTTACAGTTCCAAATTCATCTATCTATACAGGAGAGAACAGAGGGAAACCTAAATATAAAAACTGCTACTGTACACGAACGCTTCAACCTAGAAGAACAAAATTTGGTAAGCCAAGTGGGATTTGTGTACTGATCATTAGCAACAAGTATCATCAAGATTGGGTGAAAAAATATTTACTGGTATTTCGGAAACTCGTTATTTCTTAGAAGCTTGGCAACCCCTCTCAATGAAAGTGCTTTTCCACAGTCTGTGCCTAGGGCTACTTGAAGAGGAAAAAACCATAGAGACAAAACTGAGAACTCCTTTATTTTGTCAAGTTTCAAAGAGCTACTACACTCCATGTTGGATTTAGAGTTCCACATTCATCTAACTATATAGGAGAGAACAGAGAGAAACCTAAATATACAAACTGCTGCTGTAGACGAATGCTTCAACCAAGAAGAACAAAATTTGGTGAGCCAAGTGGGATTTGTGTACTGATCATTAGCAACAAGTATCATCAAGATTGGGTGAAAAAATATTTGCTGGTATTTCGGAAACTCGTTATTTCTTAGAAGCTTGGCAACCCCTCTCAATGAAAGTGCTTTTCCACAGTCTGTGCCTAGGGCTACTTGAAGAGGAAAAAACCATAGAGACAAAACTGAGAACTCCTTTATTTTGTCAAGTTTCAAAGAGCTACTACAATCCATGTTGGATTTAGAGTTCCAAATTCATCTATCTATATATGAGAGAACAGAGAGAAACCTAAATATAAAACTGCTACTGTAGACGAACACTTCAACCTAGAAGAACAAATTTGGTGAGCCAAGTGGGATTTGTGTACTGATCATTACCACCAAGTATCATCAAGATTGGGTGAAAAGATATTTGCTGGTATTTTGGAAACTCGTTATTTCTTACAAGCTTGGCAACCCATCTCAATGAAAGTGCTTCCACAGACTGTGCCTAGGGCTACTTGAAGAATAAACAAACCATAGAGACAAAACTGAGAACTCCTTTATTTTGTCAAGTTTCAAAGAGCTACCACAATCCATGTTGGATTTAGAGTTCCAAATTCATCTATCTATATAGGAGAGAACAGAGAGAAACCTAAATATAAAAACTGCTGCTGTAGACGAACGCTTCAACCTAGAAGAACAAAATTTGGTGAGCCAAGTGGGATTTGTGTACTGATCATTCCACCAAGTATCATCAAGATTGGGTGAAAAAATATTTGCTGGTATTTTGGAAACTCGTTATTTCTTAGAAGCTTGGCAATCCATCTCAATGAAATTGCTTTCCACAGTCTGTGCCTAGGGCTACTTGAAGAGGAAACAAACCATAGAGACAAAACTGAGAACTCCTTTATTTTGTCAAGTTTCAAAGAGCTACTACAAACCATGTTGGATTTAGAGTTCCAAATTCATCTATCTATATAGGAGAGAACAGAGGGAAAACTAAATATAAAAACTGCTACTGTAGACGAACGCTTCAACCTAGAAGAACAGAATTTGGTGAGCCAAGTGGGATTTGTGTACTGATCATCAGCAACAAGTATCATCAAGATTGGCTGAAAAAATATTTGCTGGTATTTCGGAAACTCGTTATTTCTTAGAAGCTTGGCAACCCCTCTCAATGAAAGTGCTTTTCCACAGTCTGTGCATAAGGCTACTTGAAGAGGAAACAACCATAGAGACAAAACTGAGAACTCCTTTATTTTGTCAAGTTTCAAAGAGCTACTAAAAACCATGTTGGATTTAGAGTTCCAAATTCATCTATCTAAATAGGAGAGAACAGAGGGAAACCTAAATATAAAAACTGCTACTGTAGACGAATGCTTCAATTTGAAGAACAAAATTTGGTGAGCCAAGTGGGATTTGTGTACTGATCATTACCACCAAGTATCATCAAGATTGGGTGAAAAAATATTTGCTGGTATTTCGGAAACTCGTTATTTCTTAGAAGCTTGGCAACCTCTCTCAATGAAAGTGCTTTTCCACAGTCTGTGCCTAGGGCTACTTGAAGAGGAAACAAACCATAGAGACAAAACTGAGAACTCCTTTATTTTGTCAAGTTTCAAAGAGCTACTACAATCCATGTTGGATTCAGAGTTCCATATTCATCTATCTATATAGGAGAGAACAGAGAGAAACCTAAATATACAAACTGCTACTGTAGACGAACGCTTCAACCTAGTAGAACAAAATTTGGTGAGCCAAGTGGGATTTGTGTACTGATCATTACCACCAATTATCATAAGATTGGGTGAAAAAATATTTGCTGGTATTTCGGAAACTCGTTATTTCTTAGAAGCTTGGCAACCCCTCTCAATGAAAGTGCTTTTCCACAGTCTGTGCCTAGGGCTACTTGAAAAGGAAACAAACCAAAGAGACAAAAATGAGAACTCCTTTATTTTGTCAAGTTTCAAAGAGCTACTACAATCCATGTTGGATTTAGAGTTCCAAATTCATCTATCTATAGAGGAGAGAACAGAGGGAAACCTAAATATAAAAACTGCTACTGTAGACGAACGCTTCAACCTAGAAGAACAAAATTTGGTGAGCCAAGTGGGATTTGTGTAGTGATCATTACCACAAAGTATCATCAAGATTGGGTGAAAAAATATTTGCTGGTATTTCGGAAACTCGTTATTTCTTAGAAGCTTGGCAACCCCTCTCAATGAAAGTGCTTTTCCTCAGTCTGTGCCTAGGGCTACTTGAAGAGGAAACAAACCATAGAGACAAAACTGAGAACTCCTTTATTTTGTCAAGTTTCAAAGAGATACTACAAACCATGTTGGATTTAGAGTTCCAAATTCATCTATCTATACAGGAGAAAACAGAGGGAAACCTAAATATAAAAACTGCTATTGTAGACGAACGCTTCAACCTAGAAGAACAAAATATGGTGAGCCAAGTGGGATTTGTGTACTGATCATTAGCAACAAGTATCATCAAGATTGGGTGAAAAAATATTTGCTGGTACTTCGGAAACTCGTTATATTTTAGAAGCTTGGCAACCCCTCTCAATGAAAGTGCTTTTCCACAGTCGGAGCCTAGGGCTACTTGAAGAGGAAACAAACCATAGAGACAAAACTGAGAACTCCTTTATTTTGTCAAGTTTCAAAGAGCTACTACAACCCATGTTGGATTTAGAGTTCCAAATTCATCTATCTATATATGAGAGAACAGAGTGAAACCTAAATATAAAAACGGCTACTGTAGACGAACGCTTCAACCTAGAAGAACAAAATTTGGTGAGCCAAGTGGGATCTGTGTAGTGATCATTACCACGAAGTATCATTAAGATTGGTTGAACAAATATTTGCTGGTATTTCGGAAACTCGTTATTTCTTAGAAGCTTGGCAACCCCTCTCAATGAAAGTGGTTTTCCACAGTCTGTGCCTAGGGCTATTTGAAGAGGAAACAAACCATAGAGACAAACCTGAGAACTCCTTTATTTTGTCAAGTTTCAAAGAGCTACTACAATCCATGTTGGATTTAAAGTTCCAAATTAATCTATCTATATAGGAGAGAGAGAAACCTAAATATCAAAAACTGCTACTGTAGACGAACGCTTCAACCTAGAAGTACAAAATTTGGTGAGCCAAGTGGGATTTGTGTACTGATCATTACCACCAAGTATCATCAAGATTGGGTGAAAAAATATTTGCTGGTATTTTGGAAACTCGTTATTTCTTAGCAGCTTTGCAACCCATCTAAATGAAAGTGCTTACACAGTCTGTGCGTAGGGCAACTTGAAGAGGAAACAATCCATAGTGACAAAACTGAGAACTCCTTTATTTTGTCAAGTTTCAAAGAGCTACTACAATCCAAGTTGGATTTAGAGTTCCAAATTCATCTATCTATATACGAGAGAACAGAGAGAAACCTAAATATAAAAACTGCTACTGTAGACGAACGCTTCAACCTAGAAGAACAGAATTTGGTGAGCCAAGTGGGATTTGTGTACTGATCATCAGCAACAAGTATCATCAAGATTGGCTAAAAAAATATTTGCTGGATTTTGGAAACTCGTTATTTCTTAGAAGCTTGGCAACCCCTCTCAATGAAAGTGCTTTTCCACAGTCTGTGCCTAGGGCTACTTGAAGAGGAAACAAACCATAGAGACAAAACTGAGAACTCCTTTATTTTGTCAAGTTTCAAAGAGCTACTACAAACCATGTTGGATTTAGAGTTCCAAATTCATCTATCTATATATGAGAGAACAGAGTGAAACCTAAATATAAAAACTGCTACTATGGACGAACGCTTCAACCTAGAAGAACAAAATTTGGTGAGACAATTGGGATCTGTGTACTGATCATTACCACCAAGTATCATCAAGATTGGGTGAAAAAATATTTGCTGGCATTTCGGAAACTCGTTATTTCTTAGAAGCTTGGCAACCACTCTCAATGAAAGTGTTTTTCCACAGTCTGTGCCTAGGGCTACTTGAAGAGGAAACAAACCATAGAGACAAAACTGAGAACTCCTTTATTTTGTCAGGTTTCAAAGAGCTACTACAATCCATGTTGGATTTAGAGTTCCAAATTCATCTATCTATATAGGAGAGAGAGAAACCTAAATATCAAAAACTGCTACTGTAGACAAACGCTTCAACCTAGAAGTACAAAATTTGTTGAGCCAAGTGGGATTTGTGTACTTATCATTACCACCAAGTATCATCAAGATTGCGTGAAAAAATATTTGCTGGTATTTTTGAAACTCGTTATTTCTTAGCAGCTTTGCAACCCATCTAAATGAAAGTGCTTACACAGTCTGTGCGTAGGGCAACCTGAAGAGGAAACAAACCATAGTGACAAAACTGAGAACTCCTTTATTTTGTCAAGTTTCAAAGAGCTACTACAATCCAAGTTGGATTTAGAGTTCCAAATTCATCTATCTATATATGAGAGAACAGAGAGAAACCTAAATATAAAAACTACTACTGTAGACGAACGCTTCAACCAAGAAGAACAAAATTTGGTGAGCCAAGTGGGATCTGTGTACTGATCATTACCACCAAGTATCATCAAGATTGGGTGAAAAAATATTTGCTGGTATTTCGGAAACTTGTAATTTCTTAGAAGCTTGGCAAACTCTCTCAATGAAATTGCTTTTCCACAGTCTGTGCCTAGGGCTACTTGAAGAGGAAACAAACGATAGAGACAAAACTGAGAACTCCTTTATTTTGTCAAGTTTCAAAGAGCTACTACAAACCATGTTGGATTTAGAGTTCCAAATTCATATATCTATATAGGAGAGAACAGAGGGAAACCTAAATATAAAAACTGCTACTGTAGGCGAACTCTTCAACCTAGAAGAACACAATTTGGTGAGCCAAGTGGGTTTTGTGTACTGATCATTATCAACAAGTATCATCAAGATTGGTTAAAAAATATTTGCTGGTATTTCACAAACTCGTTATTTCTTAGAAGCTAGGCAACCCCTCTCAATGAAAGTGCTTTTCCACAGTGTGTGCCTAGTGCTAATTGAAGAGGAAACAATCCATAGAGACAAAACTGAGAACTCCTTTATTTTGTCATGTTTCAAAGAGCTACAACAATCCATGTTGGATTTAAAGTTCCAAATTAATCTATCTATATAGGGGAGAAGAGACAGAAACCTAAATATAAAAAACTGCTACTGTAGACGAACGCTTCAACCTAGAAGAACAAAATTTGGTGAGCCAAGTGGGATTTGTGTACTGATCATTACCACCAAGTATCATCAAGATTGGGTGAAAAAATATTTGCTGGTATTTTGGAAACTCGTTATTTCTTAGCAGCTTTGCAACCCATCTAAATGAAAGTGCTTACACAGTCTGTGCGTAGGCAACTTGAAGAGGAAACAAACCATAGAGACAAAACTGAGAACTCCTTTATTTTGTCAAGTTTCAAAGAGCTACTACACTCCATGTTGGATTTAGAGTTCCACATTCATCTAACTATATAGGAGAGAACAGAGAGAAACCTAAATATACAAACTGCTGCTGTAGACGAATGCTTCAACCAAGAAGAACAAAATTTGGTGAGCCAAGTGGGATTTGTGTCCTGATCATTAGCAACAAGTATCATCAAGATTGGGTGAAAAAATATTTGCTGGTATTTGGGAAATTCGTTATTTCTTAGAAGCTTGGCAACCCCTCTCAATGAAAGTGCTTTTCAACAGTCTGTGCCTAGGGCTACTTGAAGAGGAAAAAAACATAGAGACAAAACTGAGAACTCCTTTATTTTGTCAAGTTTCAAAGAGCTACTACAATCCATGTTGGATTTAGAGTTCCAAATTCATCTATCTATATATGAGAGAACAGAGAGAAACCTAAATATAAAAACTGCTACTGTAGACGAACACTTCAACCTAGAAGAACAAAATTTGGTGAGCCAAGTGGGATTTGTGTACTGATCATTACCACCAAGTATCATCAAGATTGGGTGAAAAAATATTTGCTGGTATTTTGGAAACTCGTTATTTCTTAGAAGCTTGGCAATCCATCTCAATGAAATTGCTTTCCACAGTCTGTGCCTAGGCCTCTTGAAGAGGAAACAAACCATAGAGACAAAACTGAGAACTCCTTTATTTTGTCAAGTTTCAAAGAGCTACTACAAACCATGTTGGATTTAGAGTTCCAAATTCATCTATCTATATAGGAGAGAACAGAGGGAAAACTAAATATAAAAACTGCTACTGTAGACGAACGCTTCAACCTAGAAGAACAGAATTTTTTGAGCCAAGTGGGATTTGTGTACTGATCATCAGCAACAAGTATCATCAAGATTGGCTGAAAAAATATTTGCTGGTATTTCGGAAACTCGTTATTTCTTAGAAGCTTGGCAACCCCTCTCAATGAAAGTGCTTTTCCACAGTCTGTGCATAAGGCTACTTGAAGAGGAAACAAACCATAGAGACAAAACTGAGAACTCCTTTATTTTGTCAAGTTTCAAAGAGCTACTAAAAACCATGTTGGATTTAGAGTTCCAAATTCATCTATCTAAATAGGAGAGAACAGAGGGAAACCTAAATATAAAAACTGCTACTGTAGACGAATGCTTCAATTTGAAGAACAAAATTTGGTGAGCCAAGTGGGATTTGTGTACTGATCATTACCACCAAGTATCATCAAGATTGGGTGAAAAAATATTTGCTGGTATTTCGGAAACTCGTTATTTCTTAGAAGCTTGGCAACCCCTCTCAATGAAAGTGCTTTTCCACAGTCTGTGCCTAGGGCTACTTGAAGAGGAAACAAACCATAGAGACAAAACTGAGAACTCCTTTATTTTGTCAAGTTTCAAAGACTAATACAATCCATGTTGGATTTAGAGTTCCATATTCATCTATCTATATAGGAGAGAACAGAGAGAAACCTAAATATACAAACTGCTACTGTAGACGAACGCTTCAACCTAGTAGAACAAAATTTGGTGAGCCAAGTGGGATTTGTGTACTGATCATTACCACCAATTATCATAAGTTTGGGTGAAAAAATATTTGCTGGTATTTCAGAAACTCGTTATTTCTTAGAAGCTTGGCAACCCCTCTCAATGAAAGTGCTTTTAGACAGTCTGTGCCTAGGGCTACTTGAAAAGGAAACAAACCAAAGAGACAAAAATGAGAACTCCTTTATTTTCTCAAGTTTCAAAGAGCTACTACAATCCATGTTGGATTTAGAGTTCCAAATTCATCTTTCTATAGAGGAGAGAACAGAGGGAAACCTAAATATAAAAACTGCTACTGTAGACGAACGCTTCAACCTAGAAGAACAAAATTTGGTGAGCCAAGTGGGATTTGTGTAGTGATCATTACCACAAAGTATCATCAAGATTGGGTGAAAAAATATTTGCTGGTATTTCGGAAATTCGTTATTTCTTAGAAGCTTGGCAACCCCTCTCAATGAAAGTGCTATTCCTCAGTCTGTGCCTAGGGCTACTTGAAGAGGAAACAAACCATAGAGACAAAACTGACAACTCCTTTATTTTGTCAAGTTTCAAAGAGATACTACAAACCATGTTGGATTTAGAGTTCCAAATTCATCTATCTATATAGGAGAGAACAGAGGGAAACCTAAATATAAAAAGTGCTACTGTAGACGAACGCTTCAACGTAGAAAAACAGAATTTGGTGAGCCAAGTGGGATTTGTGTACTGATCTTCAGCAACAAGTATCATCAAGATTGGGTGAAAAAATATTTGCTGGTATTTCGGAAACTCGTAATTTCTTAGAAGCTTGGCAACCCCTCTCAATGAAAGTGCTTTTCCACAGTCTGTGCCTAGGGCTACTTGAAGAGGAAACAAATCATAGAGACAAAACTGAGAACTCCTTTATTTTGTCAAGTTTCAAAGTGCTACTAAAAACCATGTTGGATTTAGAGTTCCAAATTCATCTGTCTAATTAGGAGAGAACAGAGGGAAACCTAAATGCAAAAACTGCTACTGTAGACGAATGCTTTAACCTAGAAGAACAAAATTTGGTGAGCAAAGTGGGATTTCTGTACTCATCATTACCACCAAGAATCATCAAGATTGGGTGAAAAAATATTTGCTGGTATTTCGGAAACTCGTTATTTCTTAGAAGCTTGGCAACCCATCTCAATGAAAGTGCTTCCACAGTCTGTGCCTTGGGCTACTTGAAGACGAAACAAACCATAGAGACAAAACTGAGAACTCCTTTATTTTGTCAAGTTACAAAGAGCTACTAAATCCATGTTGGATTTAAAGTTCCAAATTCATCTATCTATATAGGAGAGAACAGAGAGAAACCTAAATATAAAAACTGCTACTGTAGACGAACGCTTCAACTTAGAAAAACAAAATTTGGTGAGCCAAGTGGGATTTGTGTACTGATCATTAGCAACAAGTATCAGGAAGATTGGGTGAAAAAATATTTGCTGGTATTTCGGAAACTCGTTATTTCTTAGAAGCTTGGCAACCCCTCTCAATGAAAGTGCTTTTCCACAGTCTGTGCCTAGGGCTTATTGAAGAGGAAACAAACCATAGAAACAAAACTGAGAACTCCTTTATTTTGTCAAGTTTCGAAGAGCTACTACAAACCATGTTGGATTTAGAGTTCCAAATTCATCTATCTATAAAGGAGAGAACAGAGGGAAACCTAAATATAAAAACTGCTACTGTAGACGAACGCTTCAACGTAGAAGAACAAAATTTGGTGAGCCAAGTGGGATTTGTGTACTGATCATTACCACCAAGTATCATCGAGATTGGGTGAAAAAATATTTGCTGGTGTTTCGGAAACTCGTTATTTCTTAGAAGCTTGGCAACCCCTCTCAATGAAAGTAGTTTTCCACAGTCTGTGCCTAGGGCTACTGAAGAGGAAACAAACCATAGAGACAAAACTGAGAACTCCTTTATTTTGTCAAGTTTCAAAGAGCTACTACAAACGATGTTGGATTTAGAGTTCCAAATTCATCTATCTATATAGGAGAGAACAGACTGAAACCTAAATATAAAAACTGCTATTGTAGACGAACACTTCAACCTAGAAGAACAAAATATGGTGAGCCAATTGGGATTTGTGTACTGATCATTACCACCAAGTATCATCAAGATTGGGTGAAAAAATATTTGCTGGTATTTTGGAAACTCGTTATTTATAGAAGCTTGGTAACCCATCTCAATGAAAGTGCTTTCCACAGTCTGTGCATAGGGCTACTTGAAGAGGAAAAAAACCATAGAGACAAAATTGAGAAAACCTTTATTTTGTCAAATTCCAAAGAGCTACTACAAACCATGTTGGATTTAGTGTTCCAAATTCATCTATCTATATATGAGAGAACAGAGGGAAACCTAAATATAAAACCTGCTACTGTAGACGAACGCTTCAACCTAGAAGAACAGAATTTGGTGAGCCAAGTGGGATTTGTGTACTGATCATCAGCAACAAGTATCATCAAGATTGGCTAATAAATATTTGCTGGATTTTGGAAACTCGTTATTTCTTAGAAGCTTGGCAACCCCTCTCAATGAAAGTGCTTTTCCACAGTCTGTGCATAAGGCTACTTGAAGAGGAAACAAACCATAGAGACAAAACTGAGAACTCCTTTATTTTGTCAAGTTTCAAAGAGCTACTAAAAACCATGTTGGATTTAGAGTTCCAAATTCATCTATCTAAATAGGAGAGAACAGAGGGAAACCTAAATATAAAAACTGCTACTGTAGACGAATGCTTCAATTTGAAGAACAAAATTTGGTGATCCAAGTGGGATTTGTGTACTGATCATTAGCAACAAGTATCAGGAAGATTGGGTTAAAAAATATTTGCTGGTATTTCGGAAACTCGTTATTTCTTAGAAGCTTGGCAACCCCTCTCAATGAATGTGCTTTTCCACAGTCTGTGCCTAGGGCTTATTGAAGAGGAAACAAACCATAGAAACAAAACTGAGAACTCCTTTATTTTGTCAAGTTTCGAAGAGCTACTACAAACCATGTTGGATTTAGAGTTCCAAATTCATCTGTCTAATTAGGAGAGAACAGAGGAAAACCTAAATATACAAACTGCTACTGTAGACGAATGCTTCAACCTAGAAGAACAAAATTTGGTGAGCAAAGTGGGATTTCTGTACTGATAATTACCACCAAGTATCATCAAGATTGGGTGAAAAAATATTTGCTGCTATTTCGGAAACTCGTTATTTCTTAGAAGCTTGGCAACCCCTCTCAATGAAAGTGCTTTTCCACAGTCTGTGCCTAGGGCTACAAGAAGAGGAAACAAACCATACAGACAAAACTGAGAACTCCTTTATTCTGTGAAGTTTCAAAGAGCTACCACAAACCATGTTGGATTTAGAGTTCCAAATTCATCTATCTATATAGGAGAGAACAGAGGGAAACCTAAATATAAAAACTGCTACTGTAGACGAACGCTTCAACCTAGAAGAACAAAATTTGGTGAGCCAAGTGGGATTTGTGTACTGATCATAACCACCAAGTATCATCAATATTGGGTGAAAAAATATTTGCTGGTATTTCGGAAACTCGTAATTTCTTAGAAGCTTGGCAACCCCTCTCAATGAAAGTGCTTTTCCTCAGTCTGTGCCTAGGGCTACTTGAAGAGGAAACAAACCATAGAGACAAAACAGAGAACTCCTTTATTTTGTCACGTTTCAAAGAGCTACTACAATCCATGTTGGATTTAGAGTTCCATATTCATCTATCTATATAGGAGAGAACAGAGAGAAACCTAAATATACAAACTGCGACTGTAGACGAACGCTTCAACCTAGAAGAACAAAATTTGGTGAGCAAAGTGGGATTTGTGTACTGATCCTTACCACCAAGTATCATCAAGATTGGGTGAAAAAATATTTGCTGGTATTTCGGAAATTCGTAATTTATCAGAAGCTTGGCAACACCTCTCAATGAAAGTGCTTTTCCACAGTCTGTGCCTAGGGCTACTTGAAGATGAATCAAACCATAGAGACAAAACTGAGAACTCCTTCATTTTGTCAAGTTTCAAAGAGCTACTACAAACCATGTTGGATTTAGAGTTCCAAATTCATCTATCTATATATGAGAGAACAGAGTGAAACCTAAATATAAAAACTGCTACTGTAGACGAACGCTTCAACCTAGTAGAACAAAATTTGGTGAGCCAAGTGGGATTTGTGTACTGATCATTACCACCAATTATCATAAGATTGGGTGAAAAAATATTTGCTGGTATTTCTGAAACTCGTTATTTCTTAGAAGCTTGGCAACCCCTCTCAATGAAAGTGCTTTTCCACAGTCTGTGCCTAGGGCTACTTGAAAAGGAAACAAACCAAAGAGACAAAAATGAGAACTCCTTTATTTTGTCAAGTTTCAAAGAGCTACTACAATCCATGTTGGATTTAGAGTTCCAAATTCATCTATCTATAGAGGAGAGAACAGAGGGAAACCTAAATATAAAAACTGCTACTGTAGACGAACGCTTCAACCTAGAAGAACAAAATTTGGTGAGCCAAGTGGGATTTGTGTACTGATCATTACGACAAAGTATCATCAAGATTGGGTGAAAAAATATTTGCTGGTATTTCGGAAACTCGTTATTTCTTAGAAGCTTGGCAACCCCTCTCAATGAAAGTGATTTTCCTCAGTCTGTGCCTAGGGCTACTTGAAGAGGAAACAAACCATAGAGACAAAACTGAGAACTCCTTTATTTATGTCAAGTTTCAAAGAGATACTACAAACCATGTTGGATTTAGAGTTCCAAATTCATCTATCTATATAGGAGAGAACAGAGGGAAACCTAAATATAAAAACTGCTACTGTAGACGAACGCTTCAACCTAGAAGAACAGAATTTGGTGAGCCAAGTGGGATTTGTGTACTGATCTTCAGCAACAATTATCATCAAGATTGGCTGAAAAAATATTTGCTGGTATTTCGGAAACTCGTAATTTCTTAGAAGCTTGGCAACCCCTCTCAATGAAAGTGCTTTTCCACATTCTGTGCCTAGGGCTACTTGAAGAGGAAACAAATCATAGAGACAAAACTGAGAACTCCTTTATTTTGTCAAGTTTCAAAGTGCTACTAAAAACCATGTTGCATTTAGAGTTCCAAATTCATCTGTCTAATTAGGAGAGAACAGAGGGAAACCTAAATATAAAAACTGCTACTGTAGACGAAGGGTTTAACCTAGAAGAACAAAATTTGGTGAGCAAAGTGGGATTTCTGTACTGATCATTACCACCAAGTATCATCAAGATTGGGTGAAAAAATATTTGCTGGTATTTCGGAAACTCGTTATTTCTTAGAAGCTTTTCAACCCATCTCAATGAAAGTGCTTCCACAGTCTGTGCCTTGGGCTACTTGAAGACGAAACAAACCATAGAGACAAAACTGAGAACTCCTTTATTTTGTCAAGTTTCAAAGTTCTACTACAATCCATGTTCTAATTAGAGTTCCAAATTCATCTATCTATATAGGAGAGAACAGAGGGAAACCTAAATATAAAAACTGCTATTGTAGACGAACGATTCAACCTAGAAGAACAAAATATGGTGAGCCAATTGAGATTTGTGTACTGATCATTACCACCAAGTATCATCAAGATTGGGTGAAAAAATATTTGCTGGTATTTTGGAAATTCGTTATTTCTTAGAAGCTTGGTAACCCATCTCAATGAAAGTGCTTTCCACAGTCTGTGCCTAGGGCTACGTGAAGAGGAAACAAACCATAGAGACAAAACTGAGAACTGCTTTATTTTGTCAAGTTTCAAAGAGCTACTACTATCCATGTTGGATTTAGAGTTCCAAATTCATCTATCTATATAGGCGAGAACAGAGAGAAACCTAAATATAAAAATTGCTACTGTAAACGAACGCTTCAACCTAGAAGAACAAAATTTGGTGAGCCAAGTGGGATTTGTGTACTGATCATTACCACCTAGTATCATCAAGATTGGGTGAAAAAATATTTGCTGGTGTTTCGGAAACTTGTAATTTCTTAGAAATTGGCAACCACGCTCCGTGAAAGTGCTTTTCCACAGTCTGTGCATAGGGCTACTTGAAGTGGAAAAAAACCATAGAGACAAAATTGAGAAAACCTTTATTTTGTCAAGTTCCAAAGAGCTACTACAAACCATGTTGGATTTAGTGTTCCAAATTCATCTATCTATATATGAGAGAACAGAGGGAAACCTAAATATAAAAACTGCTACTGTAGACGAACGCTTCAACCTAGAAGAACAAAATTTGGTGAGCCAATTGGGATCTGTGTACTGATCATTACCACCAAGTATCATCAAGATCGGGTGAAAAAATATTTGCTGGTATTTCGGAAACTTGTTATTTCTTAGAAGCTTGGCAACCCCTCTCAATGAAAATGCTTTTCCACAGTCTGTGCCTAGGGCTACTTGAAGAGGAAACAAACCATAGAGACAAAACTGAGAAATCCTTTATTTTGTCAAGTTTCAAAGAGCTACTACAATCCATGTTGGATTTAGAGTTCCATATTCATCTATCTATATAGGAGAGAACAGAGAGAAACCTAAATATACAAACTGCTACTGTAGACGAACGCTTCAACCTAGAAGAACAAAATTTGGTGAGCAAAGTGGGATTTGTGTACTGATCCTTACCACCAAGTATCATCAAGATTGGGTGAAAAAATATTTGCTGGTATTTCGGAAATTCGTAATTTCTCAGAAGCTTGGCAACACCTCTCAATGAAAGTGCTTTTCCACAGTCTGTGCCTAGGGCTACTTGAAGATGAATCAAACCATAGAGACAAAACTGAGAACTCCTTCATTTTGTCAAGTTTCAAAGAGCTACTACAAACCATGTTGGATTTAGAGTTCCAAATTCATCTATCTATATATGAGAGAAAAGAGTGAAACCTAAATATAAAAACTGCTACTGTAGACGAACGCTTCAACCTAGTAGAACAAAATTTGGTGAGCCAAGTGGGATTTGTGTACTGATCATTACCACCAATTATCATAAGATTGGGTGAAAAAATATTTGCTGGTATTTCGGAAACTCGTTATTTCTTAGAAGCTTGGCAACCCCTCTCAATGAAAGTGCTTTTCCACAGTCTGTGCCTAGGGCTTATTGAAGAGGAAACAAACCATAGAAACAAAACTGAGAACTCCTTTATTTTGTCAAGTTTCGAAGAGCTACTACAAACCATGTTGGATTTAGAGTTCCAAATTCATCTATCTATAAATGAGAGAACAGAGGGAAACCTAAATATAAAAACTGCTACTGTAGACGAACGCTTCAACGTAGAAGAACAAAATTTGGTGAGCCAAGTGGGATTTGTGTACTGATCATTACCACCAAGTATCATCGAGATTGGGTGAAAAAATATTTGCTGGTGTTTCGGAAACTCGTTATTTCTTAGAAGCTTGGCAACCCCTCTCAATGAAAGTAGTTTTCCACAGTCTGTGCCTAGGGCTCCTGAAGAGGAAACAAACCATAGAGACAAAACTGAGAACTCCTTTATTTTGTCAAGTTTCAAAGAGCTACTACAAACGATGTTGGATTTAGAGTTCCAAATTCATCTATCTATATAGGAGAGAACAGAGGGAAACCTAAATATAAAAACTGCTATTGTAGACGAACGCTTCAACCTAGAAGAACAAAATATGGTGAGCCAATTGGGATTTGTGTACTGATCATTACCACCAAGTATCATCAAGATTGGGTGAAAAAATATTTGCTGGTATTTTGGAAAATTGTTATTTCTTAGAAGCTTGGTAACCCATCTCAATGAAAGTGCTTTCCACAGTCTGTGCCTAGGGCTACTTGAAGAGGAAACAAACCATAGAGACAAAACTGAGAACTCCTTTATTTTGTCAAGTTTCAAAGAGCTACTACAAACCATGTTGGATTTAGAGTTCCAAATTCATCTATCTATACAGGAGAGAACAGAGGGAAACCTAAATATAAAAACTGCTTCTGTAGACGAACTCTTCAACCTAGAAGAACAAAATTTGGTGAGCCAAGTGGGATTTGTGTACTGATCATTACCACCAAGTATCATCAAGATTGGGTGAAAAAATATTTGCTGGTGTTTCGGAAACTTGTAATTTCTTAGAAGCTTGGCAACCACTCTCAATGAAAGTGCTTTTCCACAGTCTGTGCCTAGGGCTACTTGAAGAGGAAACAAACCATAGAGACAAAACTGAGAACTCCTTTATTTTGTCAAGTTTCAAAGAGCTACTACTATCCATGTTGGATTTAGAGTTCCAAATTCATCTATCTATATAGGCGAGAACAGAGAGAAACCTAAATGTAAAAACTGCTACTGTAAACGAACGCTTCAACCTAGAAGAACAAAATTTGGTGAGCCAAGTGGGATTTGTGTACTGATCATTACCACCTAGTATCATCAAGATTGGGAGAAAAAATATTTGCTGGTGTTTCGGAAACTTGTAATTTCTTAGAAATTGGCAACCACGCTCCGTGAAAGTCCTTTTCCACAGTCTGTGCCTAGGGCTTCGTGAAGAGGAAACAAACCATAGAGACAAAACTGAGAAAACCTTTATTTTGTCAAGTTCCAAAGAGCTATTACAAACCATGTTGGATTTAGTGTTCCAAATTCATCTATCTATATATGAGAGAACAGAGTGAAACCTAAATATAAAAACTCCTACTGTAGACGAACGCTTCAACCTTGAAGAACAAAATTTGGTGAGCCAAGTGGGATTTGTGTACTGATCATTAAAACCAAGTATCATCAAGATTGGGTGAAAAAATATTTGCTGGTATTTCGGAAAATCGTTATTTGTTAGAAGCTTGGCAACCCCTCTCAATGAAAGTGCTTTTCCACAGTGTGTGCCTAGGGCTACTTGAAGAGGGAACAAACCATAGAGACAAAAGTGAGAACTCCTTTATTTTGTCAAGTTTCAAAGAGCTACTATAAACCATGTTGGATTTAGAGTTCCAAATTCATCTATCTATATAGGAGAGAACAGATAGAATCCTAAATATAAAAACTGCTATTGTAAACGAACGCTTCAACCTAGAAGAACCAAATTTGGTGAGCCTATTGGGATTAGTGTACTGATCATTACCACCAAGTATCATCAAGTTTGTTTGAAAAAAATATTTGCTGGTATTTCGGAAACTCGTTATTTCTTAGAAGCTTGGTAACCCATCTCAATGAAAGTGCTTTCCACAGTCTGTGCCTAGGGTTACTTGAAGAGGAAACAAACCGTAGAGACAAAACTGAGAACTCCTTTATTTTGTCAAGTTTCAAAGAGCTACTACTATCCATGTTGGATTTAGAGTTCCAAATTCATCTATCTATATAGGCGAGAACAGAGAGAAACCTAAATATAAAAATTGCTACTGTAAACGAACGCTTCACCCTAGAAGAACAAAATTTGGTGAGCCAAGTGGGATTTGTGTACTGATCATTACCACCTAGTATCATCAAGATTGGGTGAAAAAATATTTGCTGGTGTTTCGGAAACTTGTAATTTCTTAGAAATTGGCAACCACGCTCCGTGAAAGTGCTTTTCCACAGTCTGTGCATAGGGCTACTTGAAGAGGAAAAAAACCATAGAGACAAAATTGAGAAAACCTTTATTTTGTCAAGTTCCAAAGAGCTACTACAAACCATGTTGGATTTAGTGTTCCAAGTTCATCTATCTATATATGAGAGTACAGAGTGAAACCTAAATATAAAAACTGCTACTGTAGACGAACGCTTCAACCTAGAAGAACAAAATTTGGGGAGCCAAGTGGGATTTGTGTACTGATCATTACCACCAAGTATCATCAAGATTGGGTGAAAAAATATTTGCTGGTATTTCGGAAACTCGTTATTTCTTAGAAGCTTGGCAACCCCTCTAAATGAAAGTGCTTTTCCACATTCTGTGCCTAGGGCTACTTGAAGAGGAAACAAACCATAGAGAGAAAACTGAGAACTCCTTTATTTTGTCAAGTTTCAAAGAGCTACTATAAACCCTGTTGGATTTAGAGTTCCTAATTCATCTATCTATATATGAGAGAACAGAGTGAAACCTAAATATAAAAACTGCTACTGTAGACGAACGCTTCAACCTAGAAGAACAAAATTTGGTGAGCCAAGTGGGATCTGTGTACTGATCATTACCACCAAGTATCATCAAGATTGGTTGAAAAAATTTTTGCTGGTATTTCGGAAACTCGTTATTTCTTAGAAGCTTGGCAACCCCTCTCAATGAAAGTGCTTTTCCACAGTCTGTGCCTAGGGCTACTTGAAGAGGAAACAAACCATAGAGACAAAACTGAGAACTCCTTTATTTTTTCAAGTTTCAAAGAGCTACTACAATCCATGTTGGATTTAGAGTTCCAAATTCATCTATCTATATAGGAGAGAACGGAGAGAAACCTAAATATAAAAACAGCTACTGTAGACGAACGCTTCAACCTAGAAGAAGAAAATTTGGTGAGCCTAGTGGGATTTGTGTACTGATCATTACCACCATGTATCATCAAGATTGGGTGAAAAAGTATTTGCTGGTATTTCGGAAACTCGTTATTTGTAAGAAGCTTGGCAACCCCTCTCAATGAAAGTGCTTTTCCACAGTGTTTGCCTAGGGCTACTTGAAGAGGAAACAATCCATAGGGAAAAAACTGAGAACTCCTTTATTTTGTCAAGTTTCGAAGAGCTACTACAAACCATGTTGGATTTAGAGTTCCAAATTCATCTATCTATGCAGGAGAGAACAGAGGGAAACCTAAATATAAAAACTGCTATTGTAGACGAACGTTTCAACCTAGAAGAACAAAATTTGGTGAGCCAAGTGGGATTTGTGTACTGATCATTACCACCAAGTATCATCAAGATTGGGTGAAAAAATATTTGCTGGTGTTTCGGAAACTTGTAATTTCTTAGAAATTGGCAACCACGCTCCGTGAAAGTGCTTTTCCACAGTCTGTGCATAGGGCTACTTAAAGAGGAAAAAAACCATAGAGACAAAATTGAGAAAACCTTTATTTTGTCAAGTTCCAAAGAGCTACTACAAACCATGTTGGATTTAGTGTTCCAAGTTCATCTATCTATATATGAGAGTACAGAGTGAAACCTAAATATAAAAACTGCTACTGTAGACGAACGCTTCAACCTAGAAGAACAAAATTTGGTGAGCCAAGTGGGATTTGTGTACTGATCATTACCACCAAGTATCATCAAGATTGGGTGAAAAAATATTTGCTGGTATTTTGGAAACTCGTTATTTCATAGAAGCTTGGCAACCCCTCTAAATGAAAGTGCTTTTCCACATTCTATGCCTAGGGCTACTTGAAGAGGAAACAAACCATAGAGAGAAAACTGAGAACTCCTTTATTTTGTCAAGTTTCAAAAAGCTACTATAAACCCTGTTGGATTTAGAGTTCCTAATTCATCTATCTATATATGAGAGAACAGAGTGAAACCTAAATATAAAAACTGCTACTGTAGACGAACGCTTCAACCTAGAAGAACAAAATTTGGTGAGCCAAGTGGGATCTGTGTACTGATCATTACCACCAAGTATCATCAAGATTGGTTGAAAAAATTTTTGCTGGTATTTCGGAAACTCGTTATTTCTTAGAAGCTTGGCAACCCCTCTCAATGAAAGTGCTTTTCCACAGTCTGTGCCTAGGGCTACTTGAAGAGGAAACAAACCATAGAGACAAAACTGAGAACTCCTTTATTTTTTCAAATTTCAAAGAGCTACTACAATCCATGTTGGATTTAGAGTTCCAAATTCATCTATCTATATAGGAGAGAACGGAGAGAAACCTAAATATAAAAACAGCTACTGTAGACGAACGCTTCAACCTAGAAGAAGAAAATTTGGTGAGCCTAGTGGGATTTGTGTACTGATCATTACCACCAAGTATCATCAAGATTGGGTGAAAAAGTATTTGCTGGTATTTCGGAAACTCGTTATTTCTAAGATGCTTGGCAACCCCTCTCAATGAAAGTGCTTTTCCACAGTGTTTGCCTAGGGCTACTTGAAGAGGAAACAATCCATAGGGGAAAAACTGAGAACTCCTTTTTTTTGTCAAGTTTCGAAGAGCTACTACAAACCATGTTGGATTTAGAGTTCCAAATTCATCTATCTATACAGGAGAGAACAGAGGGAAACCTAAATATAAAAACTGCTATTGTAGACGAACGTTTCAACAAGAAGAACAAAATTTGGTGAGCCAAGTGGGATTTGTGTACTGATCATTACCACGAAGTATCATCAAGATTGGGTGAAAAAATATTTGCTGGTGTTTCGGAAACTTGTAATTTCTTAGAAGCTTGGCAACCACTCTCAATGAAAGTGCTTTTCCACAGTCTGTGCCTAGGGCTACTTGAAGAGGAAACAAACCATAGAGACAAAACTGAGAACTCCTTTATTTTGTCAAGTTTCAAAGAGCTACTACTATCCATGTTGGATTTAGAGTTCCAAATTCATCTATCTATATAGGCGAGAACAGAGAGAAACCTAAATGTAAAAACTGCTACTGTAAACGAACGCTTCAACCTAGAAGAACAAAATTTGGTGAGCCAAGTGGGATTTGTGTACTGATCATTTCCACCTAGTATCATCAAGATTGGGAGAAAAAATATTTGCTGGTGTTTCGGAAACTTGTAATTTCTTAGAAATTGGCAACCACGCTCAGTGAAAGTCCTTTTCCACAGTCTGTGCCTAGGGCTACTTGAAGAGGAAACAAACCATAGAGACAAAACTGAGAAAACCTTTATTTTGTCAAGTTCCAAAGAGCTACTACAAACCATGTTGGATTTAGTGTTCCAAATTCATCTATCTATATATGAGAGAACAGAGTGAAACCTAAATATAAAAACTCCTACTGTAGACGAACGCTTCAAACTTGAAGAACAAAATTTGGTGAGCCAAGTGGGATTTGTGTACTTATCATTACCACCAAGTATCATCAAGATTGGGTGAAAAAATATTTGCTGGTATTTCGGAAACTCGTTATTTCTTAGAAGCTTGGCAACCCCTCTCAATGAAAGTGCTTTTCCACAGTCTGTGCCTAGGGCTACTTGAAGAGGAAACAAACCATAGAGACAAAACTGAGAACTCCTTTATTTTTTCAAGTTTCAAAGAGCTACTACAATCCATGTTGGATTTAGAGTTCCAAATTCATCTATCTATATAGGAGAGAACGGAGAGAAACCTAAATATAAAAACAGCTACTGTAGACGAACGCTTCAACCTAGAAGAAGAAAATTTGGTGAGCCTAGTGGGATTTGTGTACTGATCATTACCACCATGTATCATCAAGATTGGGTGAAAAAGTATTTGCTGGTATTTCGGAAACTCGTTATTTCTAAGAAGCTTGGCAACCCCTCTCAATGAAAGTGCTTTTCCACAGTGTTTGCCTAAGGCTACTTGAAGAGGAAACAATCCATAGGGAAAAAACTGAGAACTCCTTTATTTTGTCAAGTTTCGAAGAGCTACTACAAACCATGTTGGATTTAGAGTTCCAAATTCATCTATCTATGCAGGAGAGAACAGAGGGAAACCTAAATATAAAAACTGCTATTGTAGACGAACGTTTCAACCTAGAAGAACAAAATTTGGTGAGCCAAGTGGGATTTGTGTACTGATCATTACCACCAAGTATCATCAAGATTGGGTGAAAAAATATTTGCTGGTGTTTCGGAAACTTGTAATTTCTTAGAAATTGGCAACCACGCTCCGTGAAAGTGCTTTTCCACAGTCTGTGCATAGGGCTACTTGAAGAGGAAAAAAACCATAGAGACAAAATTGAGAAAACCTTTATTTTGTCAAGTTCCAAAGAGCTACTACAAACCATGTTGGATTTAGTGTTCCAAGTTCATCTATCTATATATGAGAGTACAGAGTGAAACCTAAATATAAAAACTGCTACTGTAGACGAACGCTTCAACCTAGAAGAACAAAATTTGGTGAGCCAAGTGGGATTTGTGTACTGATCATTACCACCAAGTATCATCAAGATTGGGTGAAAAAATATTTGCTGGTATTTTGGAAACTCGTTATTTCATAGAAGCTTGGCAACCCCTCTAAATGAAAGTGCTTTTCCACATTCTGTGCCTAGGGCTACTTGAAGAGGAAACAAACCATAGAGAGAAAACTGAGAACTCCTTTATTTTGTCAAGTTTCAAAAAGCTACTATAAACCCTGTTGGATTTAGAGTTCCTAATTCATCTATCTATATATGAGAGAACAGAGTGAAACCTAAATATAAAAACTGCTACTGTAGACGAACGCTTCAACCTAGAAGAACAAAATTTGGTGAGCCAAGTGGGATCTGTGTACTGATCATTACCACCAAGTATCATCAAGATTGGTTGAAAAAATTTTTGCTGGTATTTCGGAAACTCGTTATTTCTTAGAAGCTTGGCAACCCCTCTCAATGAAAGTGCTTTTCCACAGTCTGTGCCTAGGGCTACTTGAAGAGGAAACAAACCATAGAGACAAAACTGAGAACTCCTTTATTTTTTCAAATTTCAAAGAGCTACTACAATCCATGTTGGATTTAGAGTTCCAAATTCATCTATCTATATAGGAGAGAACGGAGAGAAACCTAAATATAAAAACAGCTACTGTAGACGAACGCTTCAACCTAGAAGAAGAAAATTTGGTGAGCCTAGTGGGATTTGTGTACTGATCATTACCACCAAGTATCATCAAGATTGGGTGAAAAAGTATTTGCTGGTATTTCGGAAACTCGTTATTTCTAAGATGCTTGGCAACCCCTCTCAATGAAAGTGCTTTTCCACAGTGTTTGCCTAGGTCTACTTGAAGAGGAAACAATCCATAGGGGAAAAACTGAGAACTCCTTTATTTTGTCAAGTTTCGAAGAGCTACTACAAACCATGTTGGATTTAGAGTTCCAAATTCATCTATCTATACAGGAGAGAACAGAGGGAAACCTAAATATAAAAACTGCTATTGTAGACGAACGTTTCAACCTAGAAGAACAAAATTTGGTGAGCCAAGTGGGATTTGTGTACTGATCATTACCACGAAGTATCATCAAGATTGGGTGAAAAAATATTTGCTGGTGTTTCGGAAACTTGTAATTTCTTAGAAGCTTGGCAACCACTCTCAATGAAAGTGCTTTTCCACAGTCTGTGCCTAGGGCTACTTGAAGAGGAGACAAACCATAGAGACAAAACTGAGAACTCCTTTATTTTGTCAAGTTTCAAAGAGCTACTACTATCCATGTTGGATTTAGAGTTCCAAATTCATCTATCTATATAGGCGAGAACAGAGACAAACCTAAATGTAAAAACTGCTACTGTAAACGAACGCTTCAACCTAGAAGAACAAAATTTGGTGAGCCAAGTGGGATTTGTGTACTGATCATTTCCACCTAGTATCATCAAGATTGGGAGAAAAAATATTTGCTGGTGTTTCGGAAACTTGTAATTTCTTAGAAATTGGCAACCACGCTCAGTGAAAGTCCTTTTCCACAGTCTGTGCCTAGGGCTACTTGAAGAGGAAACAAACCATAGAGACAAAACTGAGAAAACCTTTATTTTGTCAAGTTCCAAAGAGCTACTACAAACCATGTTGGATTTAGTGTTCCAAATTCATCTATCTATATATGAGAGAACAGAGTGAAACCTAAATATAAAAACTCCTACTGTAGACGAACGCTTCAAACTTGAAGAACAAAATTTGGTGAGCCAAGTGGGATTTGTGTACTTATCATTACCACCAAGTATCATCAAGATTGGGTGAAAAAATATTTGCTGGTATTTCGGAAACTCGTTATTTCTTAGAAGCTTGGCAACCCCACTAAATGAAAGTGCTTTTCCACATTCTGTGCCTAGGGCTACTTGAAGAGGAAACAAACCATAGAGAGAAAACTGAGAACTCCTTTATTTTGTCAAGTTTCAAAGAGCTACTACTATCCATGTTGGATTTAGAGTTCCAAATTCATCTATCTATATAGGAGAGAACAGAGAGAAACCTAAATATAAAAACTGCTACTGTAAACGAACGCTTCAACCTAGAACAAAATTTGGTGAGCCAAGTGGGATTTGTGTACTCATCATTACCACCTAGTATCATCAAGATTGGGTGAAAAAATATTTGCTGGTGTTTCGGAAACTTGTAATTTCTTAGAAAATGGCAACCACGCTCAGTGAAAGTGCTTTTCCACAGTCTGTGCCAAGGCTACTTGAAGAGGAAACAAACCATAGAGACAAAATTGAGAAAACCTTTATTTTGTCAAGTTCCAAAGAGCTACTACAAACCATGTTGGATTTAGTGTTCCAAATTCATCTATCTATATATGAGAGAACAGAGTGAAACCTAAATATAAAAACTGCTACTGTAGACGAACGCTTCAACCTAGAAGAACAAAATTTGGTGAGCCAAGTGGGATTTGTGTACTGATCATTACCACAAAGTGTCATCAAGATTGGGTGAAAAAATATTTGCTGGTATTTCGGAAACTCGTTTTTTCTTAGAAGCTTGGCAACCCCTCTAAATGAAAGTGCTTTTCCACATTCTGTGCCTAGGGCTACTTGAAGAGGAAACAAACCATAGAGACAAAACTGAGAACTCCTTTATTTTGTCAATGTTCAAAGAGCTACTACAATCCATGTTGGATTTAGAGTTCCAAATTCATCTATCTATATACGAGAGAACAGAGAGAAACCTAAATATAAAAACTGCTACTGTAGACGAACGCTTCAACCTAGAAGAACAAAATTTGATGAGCCAAGTGGGATTTGTGTACTGATCATTACCACCAAGTATCATCAAGATTGGGTGAAAAAATATTTGCTGGTATTTCGGAAACTTGTAAGTTCTTAGAAGCTTGGCAAACTCTCTCAATGAAAGTGCTTTTCCACAGTCTGTGCCTAGGGCTACTTGAAGAGGAAACAAACCATAGAGACAAAACTGAGAAGTCCTTTATTTTGTCAAGTTTCAAAGAGCTACTACAAACGATGTTGGATTTAGAGTTCCAAATTCATCTATCTATATAGGAGAGAACAGAGGGAAACCTAAATATAAAAACTGCTACTGTAGACGAACGCTTCAACCTAGAAGAACAAAATATGGTGAGCCTAGTGGGATTTGTGTACTGATCATTACCACCAAGTATCATCGAGATTGGGTGAAAAAATATTTGCTGGTGTTTCGGAAACTCGTTATTTCTTAGAAGCTTGGCAACCCCTCTCAATGAAAGTAGTTTTCCACAGTCTGTGCCTAGGGCTCCTGAAGAGGAAACAAACCATAGAGACAAAACTGAGAACTCCTTTATTTTGTCAAGTTTCAAAGAGCTACTACAAACGATGTTGGATTTAGAGTTCCAAATTCATCTATCTATATAGGAGAGAACAGAGGGAAACCTAAATATAAAAACTGCTATTGTAGACGAACGCTTCAACCTAGAAGAACAAAATATGGTGAGCCAATTGGGATTTGTGTACTGATCATTACCACCAAGTATCATCAAGATTGGGTGAAAAAATATTTGCTGGTATTTTGGAAAATTGTTATTTCTTAGAAGCTTGGTAAATAATCTCAATGAAAGTGCTTTCCACAGTCTGTGCCTAGGGCTACTTGAAGAGGAAACAAACCATAGAGACAAAACTGAGAACTCCTTTATTTTGTCAAGTTTCAAAGAGCTACTACTATCCATGTTGGATTTAGAGTTCCAAATTCATCTATCTATATAGGCGAGAACAGAGAGAAACCTAAATATAAAAATTGCTACTGTAAATGAACGCTTCACCCTAGAAGAACAAAATTTGGTGAGCCAAGTGGGATTTGTGTACTGATCATTACCACCTAGTATCATCAAGATTGGGTGAAAAAATATTTGCTGGTGTTTCGGAAACTTGTAATTTCTTAGAAATTGGCAACCACGCTCCGTGAAAGTGCTTTTCCACAGTCTGTGCATAGGGCTACTTGAAGAGGAAAAAAACCATAGAGACAAAATTGAGAAAACCTTTATTTTGTCAAGTTCCAAAGAGCTACTACAAACCATGTTGGATTTAGTGTTCCAAGTTCATCTATCTATATATGAGAGTACAGAGTGAAACCTAAATATAAAAACTGCTACTGTAGACGAACGCTTCAACCTAGAAGAACAAAATT